>NW_020173201.1:1189503-1210579 GCF_003031525.2 Neophocaena asiaeorientalis asiaeorientalis
AAATGACTATACTACCGAAAGCAATCTACAGATTCAATGCAATCTCTATCAAACTACCAATGGCATTTTTCACAGAACTAGAACAAAAAATTTTGCAATATGTATGGAAACACCAAAGAACCTGAATAGCCAAAGCAATATGAGAAAGAAAAATGGAGCTGGAGGAATCAGGCTCCGAGACTTCAGACTATACATGGATAAAGAAAATGTGGCACGTATATACAATGGACTGTTACTCAGCCATAAAAAAGAAACAAAATTGAGTTATTTATGGTGAGGTGGATGGACCTAGAGACTGTCATACAGAGTGAAGTAAGTCAGAAAGTGAAAAATAAATACCGTATGCTACCACATATATATGGAATCTAAAAAAGGAAGAAAAAAAATGGTTCTGAAGAACCTAGGGGCAGGACAGGAATAAAGATGCAGACGTAGAGAATGGACTTAAGAACACGGAGAGGGGGAAAGGGTAAGCTGGGATGAAGTGAGAGAGCGGCATGGACTTACATATACTAACAAATGTAAAATAGCTAGTGGGAAGCAGCAGCATAGCACAAGGAGATCAGCTCAGTGCTTTGTGACCACCTAGAGTCGTGGGATAGGGAGGGTGGGAGGGAGACGGAAGAGGGAGGAGATATGGGGATATATGAATATGTATAGCTGATTCACTTTGTTATAAAGCAGAAACTAACACACCATTGTAAAGCAATTATACTCCAATAAAGATGTTAAAAAAAAAGAGAGAAGTATTAAAGAACAAACAAAAAATGTAACAAATTCCTGGGACAACAGCTGGGATAAGGCAGAACCCAAAGAGATAAGCCCAACATTCAAAGTTGCTTAATCCTAAGGCATTTGCCAAATGTAAAGTAAAAGCTGTAAATCCATACTGGAGTTGTGGTGGATTTGTGGGTGAGATAGTTAAAAGTCAAAGTGCAGAGCCTTCCTTGCACACTGTCAGTGGGAATGTAAATTCATGCAGCCGCTATGGAAAACCGTATTGGGGCTTCTCAAAAAATTAAAAATAGAACTGCCATATGATCCAGTAATTCCTCTGCTGGATATACATCCAAAGTAAATGAAATCACTATCTCGTTGAGATACTTGCCCTCCCGTGTTCACTGAGACATTATTCACAATAACCACAATATGGAAACAACTTATGGTATCATTCTGAACATAGAAAGCCTAAAAGAAACTGCATTAAATTGTAAGAATTAATAATAGGATACAAAATCAATACACAAAAATCATTTGTATTATTACAGTCCACCAATAAAAACTAGAAAATAAAATTTCTGAAAGATACCATTTATAACAGCATCAAAAACATCAATTTCCTAAGAATAAATCTGGTAAAAATGCGTGAGACTACTATGGGGAAAACTAGGAATCTTTACTGAGAGAGTCATTAAAGAAAAGAGAGATGGTCCATGTTCATGAATGGGAGAACTTATTAAAAAACGTCAGTTCCCACATTGCTCTAAAAGTCATTGTTATTCCAATAAAAATCTCAACAAGCTATTTTTATGGTTTTAACTAGCTGATTCTAAAATTTATATGGAAATGCAAAGGAAAAAGAAGAGCAAAAACACCCTTAAAGAAGAAAAACAAGGTGAGAGAATTAGCTCTACCGGTTACCAAGCCGTAATTTAAAGACAGTATAGTAACTACATATACTATAGTAACTAAGAGAGGGTAGTATTGGCCCAAGGATACATAAATAAAACTACAAAACAGTAGAACTCAGAAATAGACACATGCATATATGGATCTAATGTATGAGAGGTGGCACTGAAGACTAGTGGGAAAAGGATGGTCTTTCAATAAATTGTAATGGGACAATTGGGTATTTGTGGAGAAAATTGCCGATGGACCCCTAACTCACACTGTATGTAAATGTCAACTCCAGGAGGATTATAGAGCTAAATGTGCAAGACAAAACTATAAAGCTTTCAGAAGAAAATAAAAACGATCTTTGCGACCTTAGGGTAGAGAACGATTTCTTCAACAAGATGTGAAAAGCAGTACCCATAGTGGGTATTAAACAAGTAATTACATAAATACATACAAAGTGTGTGTGTGTGTGTGCGCATATACACACACACACACACTTAGAACAGTGTTTGGCACTTGGTAAGCACTCAGTAAAAGTAGCTGCTGTAATAATAACTTTCATTATTGTTATTATTAGGCTGTGATTCTTTCTTCCTATGATATCAGATACAAAAATCCCAAGAAAGTGTATCAGAAATGACAGAGTGATTACCAGTTAATTCAACATCTTGTGAGCTTCTGATGACCATGAATATCTTGGCTAAGTCAGATGTCCCCGACCCCCTGCCACAAATTTTCTAAAATGGCAGGTGCCCACTTTGCCCACAACTAAACCATTTAAACTGCCACATCTCAAAGGCAGGCAGGCAACCCAACGATAACATTCAAGCACCTTTCCCCACCATAGTTTATCTTATTCTAAATGATATAAAAAGGCTCTGGGAAGCAACCTAATCAAGAACAATTTAAATTTTGCAAATGGACAAAGAATTTCCAGTGTAATCCTCTAGATCTCATTATAATAACCATGGATGGGGACAGAGTTACAGCCCAGCCTGTACACACACTTTCAAAATATCCTCATCTGGGAGTTAGACTAGATGACCACCAACATCCCTTCTGATCCTAGAGTGTTAGAATTCCATTGGCTAATAATACATTTAAAATGTAGGAAGTCAAATTGAAAACCATCAGCAAAGATCCAGTTACAGTGTTTACTCAAAACTTTGTAGTGAGTGTCAAGGCTGGAACTCTCTTATTTCATGAGCCACTTTCTTTGCCTTGATCTGAGGGCTTTCCTCTGATTAATTTTCTTCTTAACACTGGCTTGGACCCACTTTCCTGAGGGGGTTTGATTCTTAATTTCCAATTTGCTCTAATAAGCCGCTCTCCTGCCTCTCCAAACTCGTTGAACCAAATCTGTGCCTCCTCTTCTACAGAAATTACATTGCTGTTTAGTTTTTGAGTCCCCAGTTTTTTCAGATTGCAATTACAAGCTACCCTGGACCTTCTCCATTTTAATTCCAGCCTCTGTTTAAAGAAAGAAAGAAGGGTGATATTTAATCCTTCCAATGAACATATTGCAAGAGCAATCACTTCATGTCTCCAGTCTGTGTGAGGCTAGGGGAATACTAAGGGGCCACATTACATCATACGGTGGCTAAAAAGGAACACTGGGAGCCATGTCACTAGGGACAGTCCCTGCAAAACCAGAATGTCTAGTCACTTTGACCTACAGCAAAAAGTATCGAATAACTAGGACAAGTGCTAGTGCAAACAGCTGATCAAGTCATTAAACCCTAACGCGGCCACTGGGTACTCGGGGCCACGTTCAAACCAGCCAATTAAAGAAGCGATCTGGGACAAGAGAGGAGTTGAGCTCTTTCCTTTTCCTTTTTAGTTTTTCTTTTTCTTTTTCTTTTTTCTCAGAAGAACCTGAGAACATGGGTGATGAAAGGGACAGCACTCTGGCCAATTGGGGGAATTCCCGACTTAGAAACTCAGCAGAATCTTTTCTCCCTAAGTAAGGTGAAACCACTCCTTTGCCTCTTGAGCCACTGCTGCAGGAAACCAGACGCATGGCAACCTCCTGGGGGAGGGCCTCCTTCCTGCCAGTGTGTTTATGGTTTGCATAAAGAACATGATAGCACTTTAATGGGCAAAAGAAAATCCCTGGTCAGCAACCAGGCGGCCTCCTGGCCTTCTATCAGAACAGTTGTGCCACAGAGCAGCTGACAAGTAAGAGCTCACCCAGCTGGTCCGGTGAAATTATCAGGTAGATCAAGATGGTGATCAAGAAAAATAATAGAAGAGTCACTGACTTTTCATTCATTATATTAATTATAAAATTATATTTAAAATGTCATCTTATATGTTCATATTAAAAAATGGTCTTCAACATCTTTTTAAATAACATATATTTTTCACTGTTTAGTTTCTATTTTGCTTGAGGTATTTTGTACATATGTGCCTTGTGATTGCTGCTGCTTTAAAGGATACAGTACTCTTTGGGGGGATGAATCTGTTTTCTTTTGTTTTTTAATGAAATAAACCTATATTCCTGATAAAAATAAAAAAAAGAAAAAGAATACAATAGCTATTATTTTTGCTGCTTTGACTCTGCGGCAGTTCCTATACTAAGTACCATATTAGCTTATACAATAGTCCCAGTAACCCTAGAAGGAGCTTCTATGAGTATCCCCGTCTTTCAGATAAAGAAACAGAGGCTTCGAGGTATTAGAAAATTAGCCCAAGGTCACAGAACTAGAAATCTGCTGTGTCTGATCAACAACACACCCACTATACGTCCCTCCGCTGCAGCATCTCTGCCCAGACTTTATTCCTTTAACTTCCTTCAGAGCGACTGCATTAAGATGCCCTTGCTTATAAGGCACAAGAGTCAAGATCTAATAACATATTCTATATTTATTTGAATAAATGCATGTAATTTTCAAAAGTTAACATATCATCTCATTGGGCCCCCACTACATCTTATTGGGTAGGTAAGACAGGATTTGTTTATCTGTTTTTAAATTCCCTTTGAAATTCTTTTCAGTGACTAAACATTCCCAATAATTAAATTTTTAGAAGTTTCTTGCAAGACAATTGTCAAGATAGAGTAAGTCGACAAATTTACCCATTAGTGGAAGGATAACAGACCTGCCATTTGTTTGGAGCAGTCTCAACATAGGCTGGGAGAGGAAAATGCATTATAAAACCACAGGGAAGAGCCAGCACCACCCCCAAGTAGCTCAGAGACTCTGGGGCACAGGGAACATTTCTGGGTGTTTCCTCTGCCTTGTCTCTACAGGCTTTTGAAAGCTAGGACAAAATAAAATAAGTACTTCTGAAAGATAGAGCCATTTGGGAAGTTGACATTTTCCCTAAATTGTCAACTCTCCTACTATTTACTCCAATTTCTAAGTAATGGCATAAAAATGCAGTCTCTGTAGGCACCCAGAGGAGTGACCATATCCCTGCTCCTCTACTCACTAGCTATAAGACCTGTAGCAAGTTACTTCACCAGTCTGAGCCTCAGTGTTTTCATCTGAAGAATGGGGATATTTGCTGAGAAAATTAAATAAGATTAATGCATAGTAAGTGCTTGGCATAATTCTTATGAAGCACTGAAGGACATAATCCTCATTTCTATCACTAATTAACTTTAATATTTGTTATAAATTTGTGAATAAGGCATAGCTGGTACAAACTTATTCATCACCTTTCCATCAAAGCTGGCCCTTTGGTAGCCCCTATCTCTGTGAAAGCTACCATGCCCTACCTCCCAACTACCCACCATGTCAGGTTCTAGGAGAGTCATGCCTTACCCTCTCCCATCATGCAGTTCATCACTCAGTCCTTTTGGTTTGATCTCAGTGTTACTGGCCAAATCCATCCCCTCTCCCTTTCCATGTTTTTATAATGTCTCATCAGGAAGATTGCTGTAGTCTCCAAAGTGATTTTGCTAATTCTGGTATTGCACACTCTGTTCCATATTCTGAGCCAAAGTAACCCTCTAAAACACACATCTGATCATATTACTCCCTGCTAAGAGTCTTCAGTAACCCCACATAATCTTCAGGATAAAGTGGAAACTCTTTAGCATATATAGAAAGCTCCACATAATATGAGCTCTGGTGAAACTCTACTGGCTTGTTTGGTTTGTTGTTCCCCTCAAAACTTCATTTCAAAATGTATAGAATTCCCTAAACGCACGTTGTTAAAAGCACTTTATATACATATGTGTATATATACACACATATATGTGTATATATGTATATATTCCTTTAAAACTCACAAGAGCTCTTTGAATCTGCAGCTCTTAGTATTCCCTTCTGACTTAGAAGGAACCTGTGTGCCAGCTCAGATAACTAACTTGCCCAAGTCACACAGCTTGACGTGGCATAGTCAGAATTTGCACCAGGCACAGAGTCTGTGATCTCAGTCCCTCTACCATCCATCTTCCCCGAGTGCTCTCTGCCAACAGGGCCTCTCCTTGACAAGCACCTTCTCACATTCACACCTCAACTCAGGAAACACCTCTTCTGCGATGCCGCTCCTGGATTCCACCTTCGAACAGACCACTTGGAATGTTGTGATTCTTCTGTGTCTTGTATAGCTGTCCATCCCAGTACCTTTCATTCCTTAGAATGCTTCTGTATTTATAGGCCTCTCTCCCGTACTAGACTGTAAATCCTAAAAAGTGGGAAGATTGTTTATTATTTGTACCCTCAGTGGCTAGCACAGTGTCAAGCACATCTTAGGTATTTAATAAATGTTTGGGGGATAAGTGGTGGAATGAATGAATCGATGGAATGAACGAATGAAAAGTCAGTAAAACAGTGGGCATTATAAAAAGTTTCTGTTTCTGCCTTTTAAGAAAAATATAAAACAGGAAAAGGTTCAATCAGTATACTAAGTTTGGAAGGTGAGGGAGTAAGAATAGGGGTGGAAAGGACTTGGTCTTTAGGCTCATGGAGGACATGGATATGATGAGGGAGCACACGTTCACAGAGTAATAGAACACTAAAATCTAGAACAGCAGCCCTGAGGGTTAAAAGTCTCACTAGGACAATCACATTGAGCACTGCTTTCACAGGTAATGAATGTATGAATGCAAGAGCTGATTCAAGCTGAAAAATGCAAATAGGCTTTTTGAAGGTTGAAAGCAATGCACAGATGACTGATACAAATCCCATATACGTTTCCATTTCACTCGACTGATAATTAAGGAGCACCTACTCAGAGGCTTGGGACTGAAACACAAACATGAAAAATACAGCTCCTAAAACACAACCGAACAAAATCTATGGGATGCAGCACAAGCAGTTCTTGGAAGTTCATAGCGATACAGGCCTTCCTCAAAAAACAAGAAAAATCTCATGGGGATATATGTATATGTATAGCTGATTCACGTTGTTATAAAGCAGAAACTAACACGCCATTGTAAAGCAATTATACTCCAAAAAAGATGTTAAAAAAAGAAAAAGAAAAATCTCAAACAAACAACCTAAACTACCCCCTAAAAGACTTAGAAAAAGAACAAACAAAGCCTAAAGTCAGCAGAAGGAAGGAAATAATAAATATCAGAGAGGAAATGAATAAAATAGAGATGGAAAATACAGCTCCTGCCCTGAAGAAGCGTATAGTCTAGTGGGAAGACAGATGTAGCAATCACTTATATGGTGCTTCTCAAACGATCGATGGTAAGGAATAGCTCTTTTTATTATTTTATTTCCAATGTGTTACAGATCGATACTTTTGAAAAGTACAATAAAAATAAACTACTAGAAAATAAAATTTTTAAAAGATATGTAAAATACAGGCCCCAATTTTTTAGAGTTGAATCAATAATCTTAAATTACTGTCAAATTGCCGAACTGTTTCCAAACAATTACCATCAATTTCTGTACTTAGCTCATCATGGAGTGGTAACAGTTTGCACACCAGCAGTGGTCCACAGGCCACAGTTTGAGTTCAGTGACATGTAGTATAAGTTAGCTGCTTTAAAGAGCCTCCTATGGGAGAATAGGATGAGAAGTTTTTAAGGCAACTTCAATTATTTGGGAACCAAACCCTCTCAACATATGTTCCCCAAACTTTACCCCTCAGACTAAAATATTCTTTTCTATCTTCTTAAAAAGGTAGCCTACATTTGCTGCCTCATCACCATGCCAGAGTTGTTTCATAGCGTAGAACAGAAAAGAATCACTGCGCTTTTTCATACTTTTCTTATAGCATTTATATCCTGCAATGTGAGATAGCTTTTTATCTCTCCTTTCCCATTATATTTTAAGCTCTCAAGGACAAGAAAGAACTTGATCATACGTACCTTAATATCCCTGCAGCCTCTACTAAGAGCCTTCAACATGCTAAGTACTCAATGACTACTTGGCAAGTAAGTGCAAGAAATGAAATAATGAATAAGCAAGTAAACTAGCTACTACTCGATGCCTCCAAAAGCAGATTACTGAGATGTCCTAGGTTTTAAATTTTTATTTGATGCCAAAGGTTAATGATTCCCTTTAGACTAAAGCTGCTGGAATCATTTAATTTTTCTATACTTGATCCACATGTGAAATTCCAACCAACATCAAATGAAAGTTTGATTAAACAGACCAGGAACAGCATGTGTGATAGATGTGAATTCCCCCTAGGGCAGGATGTAGGTCTGGAAACCAGAAGACTTGACACTACAGAGCTGAAAGTTCTTGAAAAGAGCCTATATCCTATGCCTAAAGAAAAACAATGTATACTTCACGTCCCAAAAAAGAAAGAGGTCAATTTCAGAGACATGGAAGTACCTGGATCAAGTCACCAGGTTTTGAGCCTTCCTTCTTTCCTCCATATTTCCCACTCCTTAATTTTTTTCCCTCTTAATTTTTGTATTCATTCCCACCATAAGAAAAAAAAATGGAGAACTTAGTGGTACTGCAAAAATAGTCCTAACCGAAGGAGACAAAAGGACAAATCGGTTTCAGCTTCCAGAATTATTCTAGCTTCTCAGAAGCTCTTGCTGCCCTTGAAGCTGCTTTCCTGGAGCAGTGAAGATTCCTGGGATTCTGCAAACAGCTAGAGTTATCTGGTGAGTGATCAGAAGACTCCTGGGAGGAGGCCCAGCTGGGATTTCTTCCAAACCGTGTCTGCACCACCTGTAACTCTTCAATACATATGCTTGCCAGAAGATTGTCCCAAGTCTAGGGGGATGGGGAGAGTTGCCATTCCAGAAAGAACCACCAGCCAGCTTTGGCAGAGAAGGGCGTCCTTGTGCATTGGGAAGGAGTCAGGGCTTCCAGCTAAGGGCGCCTTGCCAGCCCTGGTATGCAGTTCTGGGATCTGTGCCCACCGAGCCTGCCCCAACTTGCCCAGGAAAGAGAAGCCAGGGAGAGATGGGAAAGGTGTTCTCTCTCCCCACCTCCCTCCAGTTCCAGCCAGCTCCAGGCTCCTTTGAAGTCTTGGGCCAAAAGACATGGCCAGTACTGACGCTGAGGCTTTTTTCAGTGAGCCTCTGGTATTCGAGTCCCCCCCACCCTCTCTCTCTCTCTCTCTCTCTCTCTCTCTCTCTCTCTCTCTCTCTCTCAATTTCTCTCTGGAAGGCAAACCAACATAAATCAAAAAGCGCGGGCTTTGGAAGCAGATAAACCTTGATTCAAATCCTGGCTGGGCCATGCACTGGGTTTATAAGCCCAAAAATGTTATTCAATTTCTCTGAAACTTGGAGTTCTTATTTCTGAAATAGCAGTAATATAACCCAGAGTTTCTCAATCTCAGCACTCCTTACATTTCAGACTGGATACGTTTTTGTGGGGTTGGGACAGCAGGGTAGGGGTGGGGTCTGTGCTGTGCATTATTGAATGTTTAACAGCACCCCTGACCTACCTATTAGATACTAGTAGCACTCTCCCCCGCCCAGCTGTGACAACCAAAAACGATTCCAGACTTTGGCTAATGTCCCCTGAAGGGCTAAATTGCCCAGTTGAGGACCACTAACCTAATCTAATCCTTAGGATTGTTGTTTTATACATATTATTGCAAATACAGAGTACGGTACCTATGAATGAATGAAAAGCACCACAGAATTATTCATTCCCACAACAGATGCCATCGCTGCCCCTCCTTAGCATCCACCTCATCACCATGATCACCTGGACCCTCTGGCCTTAGGAGTATGGTTAGTCCATGAACAGGGCAAACTGGAAGTTGATGTCCTTGCAAGCAGCCCTTACCCACTGAGAGGCTAGGAGTTGGTGAAATAAACACTCCAGCCTCGTAGCCCTTTAGTTGAGACAGTTGTGTTCTACACCGTCTCCCCAAATTCCCCAGTGGGCTTAGACTCCATTTCCCAGGCGGGCAGCTGGCTATATAACCTCTTCCCTGTCTTCACTTTCCTAAGTGAAGGTATGTCCTAAGGTCACTTCCCAGATTCTTTGTACAACTTCTGTCTTGCTTGTGTTTCTATCTTTCAGTCACCTATTATATAAAAACTGTGACTTTTATTTCTATAAATGTCCTGCTTGCTGATTCATCAGACTTCTCATGAGCACCTACCCAGGTCACAGTGTTTCAAAAAGTTTTTAAGTACTGCAAATAAGCTACTGTCCTACTCTGGGGGCTGCTGAAAATAACAATCAACACATCCCAGACAGTCTCCATGCAGGTAAAACAATGAGCCTAGGATTCTCACTTCTCACTTAGCCTAAGCCCAATCTACCCCCATGTTGCTGCCACACAGTTTCTTCTCACATGCACATCATATAGTGTCTGCCACGAGCCCAGCAGTCTCTACTGCTGTAAACTCAGGACCTAAAACCACGCGGCACATAGTCAGTACCTGGTAATATCTGCTGAATTACTGAGTGAATGTCATTCTCATGCTTAAAATCTTTGGATGGGGCTTCCCTGGTGGCGCAGTGGTTGAGAGTCTGCCTGCCAATGCAGGGGACACAGGTTCGTGCCCCGGTCCGGGAAGATCCCACATGCCGCGGAGCAGCTGGGCCCATGAGCCATGGCCACTCGGCCTGCGCGTCTGGAGCCTGTGCTCCGCAACGGGAGAGGCCACAACAGTGAGAGGCCCGCATACCGCAAAAAAAAAAAAAAAAATCTTTGGATGCTTCCCCACGTTATCAGTAAAGGATAAAGATCAAACTCCTTCAAACGGTACACGAGGCAGGGCCTTTGTGACTCGGCCTCTTCTTCCCTCTCCAACTTCATCCCTCACCACTTATTCATTCAACCTTACCCCTAAATACACACATGCGCTGTACATTTGCCATCCCATACTATTTGTGGTTCTTACAAAGGTATGTTCTTTTTAGGGCTGTGCTCTTTGCACGTGTTGCCCTCAGTTTGGGATGCCTTTTTCAGGTCTTTTCCCTGTTGACACTATTACACTATTGTACTTTGGGGTTTGCTTATTAATCTGACCCACCAGAGAGAGTGCTTTGAGATAAGGGGCCATTTCTTTAATTTGGAGGTATCCCCAGTGCCTGACACATTTTACATGCTGAGAAGATAAATGCTTGTACATTAATCAAAGGATTTGATTGTTCCCAGTAGTAGTAATTTTTAAAAGCTTTAGTATGTGAATTAATTAGGATTCTCCAGAGAAACAGAACCAATAGGATATATATAGATATATAGAAAGAGATTTATTCTGAGGGATTGGCTCACATGATTACAGAGGCTGAGAAGTCCCACCATCTGCTGTCTGCAAGCTGGAGGCCCAGGATAGCTGGTGGTGTAATTCCAGTCCAAACCCAAAGGCCTGAGAACCAGAAGAGCCAATGGTGTAAATCCTAGTCTGAGTTCAAAGGCTTGAGAACTGACAGTGCTAATGCCCAAGGGCAGGAGAAGATGGATATCCTAATTCAAACAGAGAGAAAATTCTTCCTTCCTCCACCTTTTGGTTCTGTTAAGGCCTTCAAAGGATTGGGTGATACCCACTCACGTTGATGGGAGAGATCTTCTTTACCCAGTCTACTGATTCACATGTGTTTCTCCTTCCCAAACATCCTCACAGACACATTCAGAAATAATGTTTTACCACCATCTAAGCATCCCTTAGCCCACTTGAATTGACATGTAAAATTAACCATCACAGTATGTAATCTTCATTCCCCTATATCAGCAACTAATTTCTACATAGAATATTTGGTAAATCCCAGGGATTCCCTGGCTGCGAACCAGAAAGACAAACCACAGGTACATGAACCACAATTATCTAAGCCTCTTACTATTATGGTTTAGTTGTACTAATTGTGGGAAGAAACTACTGCCTTGGCCAAGGAATAATGTGACCTGCCCCCCGAGCCTGTAGAGAAGGCTCAATGTATGAATACAAACTCCTCCCACAGGTGGGAGGTTGTCACAAGAACCCAGAAAAGCTGTTTGGAAGTTGTGTTCTTCGTTGAACTGAGCTCTTGCAACCTAGAAGAACATCTTCAAGATGGGATGTTTACAAACTCCACACCAGCTCTTAAATCTTAGAGCTTGCGGTTGGGACTAGCGAGCTGGTTTCATGGAAACAGAAAGTAGAAAACAAGGGCAGAAGAAGATGTACTTGTTCTGCTCTAAAGGCCTAATTAATTCTACATCCAAATCCTCTTCAGAGAGAAGGATCTAGCTGGGACAAAGTGACCCCTCCTCACTTCCCTATCCCAATCTTCCACACTCACCTTTCTTAGACAAAGCTGGTTGAAAAGTCTCAGGGTTGTTTTCCATTCTAAAACAACCCTGAGACTTGAATAAAATCTAATCATATGAGGAAAAAATCATAATAGCAATGAAGAACATAATGAAAGGGGAGTTTTCATAATATTGATTCAATCATGCAACCAGCAAGCACAGAGTGTCTACTTACGTAAGCATCTCATACATCACGAGGGGCTTCTTTGTTCCTGAAAATGATAATATTTATAAGGTGCATATGCCCACCAAGGCAAAATGCAGGAGTCAAATGCTGAACACGATCTCTGAAAAGTAATAGACATTCACGTGACACGAAATCTCCTGAGTCCTGTCAGTGGGATGATTTAGGTTTCTCCTGCTGAGCTAAGAATCAACCAAAATTTATTTTCAACAAAGTAGGAGAGACATAGGTCTTCTACCTGGACCGCCTGCAACTTTTCTTTACTTCCAACTTCCTAACCTTTGAATATCCTATTGACACCCTGTTTATTTCACAAAAAGAGACCTTCTACCACTACCTAATGCCCCCAGTTCTCCAAGCCCTTCACTCATTGGACTGTGTGTAACCCCTTACGGAAACCTGAATGAAATATGAATGCTGTCTTTTTCTTCCTCTGTTTCCACTTGGCAATACATGATAACATATGCCATCCCAACTACACTTCAGCAGTATGATCAAAATAGCACAGGGGAGTCACCTTAACAGACAGTTATTTATGATGAGATTCCAGGAGCTGGTCCATTCAAGACCATGAAAATTCCATGTGGAAATAAATGCAGAGACTGGAACTTCCTCAGAAAAAATCAGAGAACCACCAAATGCCCGAGCTGGAAGAAATCCACAGATACCACAAAACCAGTTAACTCCCCTGATGGTTGAAGATATCAATACTTCCCTAAAAGTCAGGGAAGATAATTGAGATGTTCAAGTCCCAACAATAGGGCAGATGAGCCATGCCAGGACTCAAGTTTCCTGACACTCACACCATGCTCCACAGTACCTGTCATCAAGTCTTCCCATTACTAAATCCCTCAGTCTCCTGAACAAGCTGGCTTGGCATTGGTGGCCCCAGACATTGCCAACATGTTTTAACCAACAGATAAGACGATCTCCGGGAAGAGTTCGATGTCCTTTTCCTTGCAAGTACTAAAGCATCCCTTGTTACTTTCCTACAATAAATCCATGTGGGCTTTATCAGGATACTCAAAAAGTTTTTATCCAGGACCTTACAGATACTGAATGAATTAATTAGGGATAGAGTAGAGATTAGATCCTGCTTCTCCTGACTCTCTGTATAGCATAGATTCCACTCTTTTGAAGTTTCCCATACCCCAGTGTTCTGGCAGAGAGATCTCAAAGAGGAAGTGATGCACTTCCACATTCAAGATTCAAATCCATCATTCTGAAGCCAACATGCTATATATTACCTCTCCTACATGCCTAACATTAGCCAAGACAATTTCCTTCAGCTGGAACCTTCCTGGAACCAACTTTTCCTGCTAAAGACAAACATTAATCTAGCTAAAGTAACTGCTACTGCTGTTATAAAAATACATTATTACTTGTAGGGCTCCACAGAATAAGAGGTCATTCTTTTTTTATGTGCTGTAGTAACAAGAATGTGTAAATGTCATTTTTATTTTGACAGTATTTCAGAGGAAGGCATTAATGCCACATTCTATCTAAATAGGTTTTTATGAAACCAAAGAGCAGTGCCTTTCCCTATTGGATTCTCTTGATGGACGAAAGGCTCCAAAATGGTTTTAAAAAATAATGCAACCATGACCCTCAAGGAAAAAATTCAAATTCTGACAGAAAACTATAGGGTAAGGAACTTGGCAAAACTGCATGAACAACACTAGTGATGTAAGCTTGGTTTTACTTTCCTTAACTCATGTTTCTGACACTCTCCTTCTCAAACAAACTCCATCCCTGACTAATAATCTCAAATTCTATGTGGTTTTCTTACTTTTGTGTATGTCAGGCCTCGTAGGTGATGAACAGTCCAGCCTTTACACAGTTCAGCAGGTGAATTTAGACAAATGATACACCCAGAAAGACGGTCCCTTCACCAAAAAGAGGAAAAGAGAAAATGAAGAAATGCTGTACTTATCTTGTGTCACTAAAGAGAGTAGCAATTAGCACAGCCTATTTAGAAAGTGCATTGGTGAAACCAAGTCAGAGCTGAAAGATTTTCAATCCCTTTGACAGTCAGTCCTGGAAATCACTCCTAGAAAAATAATATGAGTAAAATGTCCGTTGCAGTGTTAACCAGAATGGGGAATGGGCAGGAGGGGGTAATTTTTATGCATGAGAAAATGAAGATGTCCATTGCTGTGTTGACTAAAACAAGAGAAGGGTTGTGAGAGAAAAACTGGGGAAAAAACCCTTCATGTCTCAACAATGGAGATATAATTGTAATAAAACATAGTGTCCATTTGGTTAAATATACAGCCTTTATAAACAATAATTATGAAACCTGTGTAGAAACCTAGAAAAATATTTTGAATGAAATATTAGAGAATACAAAATAGTATCATCTTAGTTTGGGCTGCTATAACAAAATACCGCAGACTGGGTAGCTTTTTTTTTTTTTTTTTTTTGCGGTACGCCGGCCTCTCACTGTTGCGGCCTCTCCCGTTGCGGAGCACAGGCTCCGGACGCGCAGGCCCAGCGGCCATGGCTCATGGGCCCAGCCGCTCCGCGGCACGTGGGATCCTCACAGACCAGGGTACGAACCCGCGTCTCCTGCATCGGCAGGCGGACTCTCAACCACTGCGCCACCAGCGAAGCCCTGGGTAGCTTTTAACAAGAGAAATTTATTTCTTACAGTTCTGGAGTCTGGGAAGCCCAAGATCCAGGCGCCAGATCCAGGTCGCGTTCTGGTGAGGGCCCTCTTTTTCAGTCACTGGTGGCACCTTCTCATTGTGTCCTCACATGGTGGAAGAACTTAGGGATCTCTCTGGAGCCTCTGTTATAAGGTCATTCATGGGGACTCCACCCTTATGGCTTAAGCACCTCACCAAGGCCTACCTCCTAATACCATAACATCAGGCATTAGGATTTCAAACATATGAATTTTGAGGAGACACAAACACACAGACCATGCAAGTATGGATATTTCAATTACAGTAATTTGAAAAGAACACCATTGCCCTGCTTAAAAGCCTTCACTGACTCCCTACTGCCATCAAGTTTTAGCACAGCCTCCTTAAAATGGTCATCAGGTCCTATTTTGTTCGGTCACCCCGCTCCCTAACTGTCTCTGACTATTTAGAGACCTTAGAAATTGCCCAGACGTGTCACCCTTCAGCAGGCAGCTGAGGCATCACTTCTCTGAGAGTTTTCCATGACCTTCTTTACAACAAGACTCCCCTTCTCAGCATTTTCACACTGCACTGCAATTGCCTGTGCACTTTTCAGTTGCCCCAAGAGGACGGAGAGCTTCTTTTGAACTGAGATCTTGCCTACTTTACCCATAGCTCTATCCTCACCTAGTGCCTGGCATACAGAGGGGCTCAACGGATGTGCACCGGATGAACGGATACATAAGAGAATGATCAGTGAGCGAATCAGCAAAGAAATCAATCGATAAATAGCGTTGCTACTGGCCACACTGCTGTCTTATTTGCGTGAGTAACGGAATACGTGCACATGCTTGTGCAGTGCAGTGAACAGCGATAAGAAGGAAAGATGAAACATGAAAGACTGTGGCATTGGGGTAGGCTAGCCTCTCTTCTTCAAAATTGTCTTTAATATGGTGGGAGGTTTCGGGAGGTAACAGCTTTACTGAGATATAATTCACATACCATACAACTTGCTCGTTTAAAGTATAATAAACAATCGTTTTTAACATATTAACAGAGTTGTGCAAACATCACCACAATTAACTTTAGAACATTTGCATTACCACGAAAAGGGACTATAAACTTTTTGACTATCACCTCCCCCACCTATCCCCCCTTACTCCCCAGCCCCAGGCAACCGCTCATCTACTTTCTATCTCTATAGATTTATCTATTCTGGGCCTTTCATGTAAATGAACTCATATAATATGTGGCCTTTCGTTTCTGGCTTCTTTCACTTAGCATAATGCTTTCAAGTTTCATCCATGTTGTATCATGTATCAGTACCTCATTCATTTTTATGCCTAAATAATATTTCATTGTACGGATATACCATAATTTGTTCATCATGCATCAGTTAATGGATATTTGGGTTGTTTCCACCTTTTGACTATTACGAAAAATGCTGCTATGAACATTTGTATACAAGTTTTTCAGTGGACATAATAGTTTTATTTCTCTTGAACATATACCAAAGAGCAGAAGGGCTGGGTCCTGTGTTAATTCTATGTTTAAATTTTGAGGAACCACAAGGATGTTTTCCATATTGGTTGTACCATTTTACATTCACCCCAACAGTGTTTGAAGGTTCTGATTTCTCCATATCCTTGCCAACATTTATTATTTTGTGGGCTTTTTGATTATAGCCATCCTAGTGGGTACAAAATGGCATTGTAGCTTTGATTTGTATTTCTCTGAAAACTAATAACATTGAGCATCTTTTAATGTGCTTATTGGCCGTTTGTATATTTGATCCTATGTTTAAAAATGTTTAGAATGAAAAAAATTTCTTTCTAATAAAAATGAAGTGCACTGAAGATTTCTCTTAGCCTGTGGTAATAAACACCAGAAGAGAAAAGCACAAAAAAGATTCCATGACTCACAAGAAAGAAAGATATCACAAGACTGCTTTTGGGGATGAGTGAGGACTTCAGCCCCAGGGTCAGATGGCAAGGCTTCAGTCCTGATTCTGGGCAAGTTACCCAGCCTCTCTGAGTCCTGGTTTCCACAGCTATGAAATGGAATGCTAATAATACCTACATCATAGGGCTGGTGTGATAATTAAACAAATGTACATAGACCCTAGCACACAGTAAACACTCAATAAATGCTTGGTGTAAGAAACAAGGTTAATTAAAATTAACCAGTTTTTTTTTAACTCTAGGATTTCTAGAAGGCTTTATTATGCAAATATGCATTAAGACTCTCAAAGAAGAATTTTGTTTCCCAAATGTAATTGACCATGGAACCCCTTTTTCATAGGTCATGTGGCAGGGCAAGTGGTCCAGTAACTCACTTGGGGGAATGCTAATCCATCCTCTCTCACTTTATCCACCGGGAAGCTGAGGCCCTCAAAGGAGCTGGCCCAGGACACTTGGCTACTTGATCACAAATCCAAATGGAGAAGCCAAGTCCCCTGCTACTCCCATTCTTTAGTGAGACTCTTTCCATGAACCCATCACCTTGAGAGTGAGGAAAGAAGAAGTCCGATGTCTGCCCACCCCACACTCCACCTATAAGTTCCATCAAGCTTGGTCCTCACCCTCTCAGGCCCATCATTACCTTTTCATGGGCTGGAGCAAGAATACAACGGAGAGCCCCATATCACATGTCTAAGTACATAACAGGCATAAGTAAGCATAACGAACTGCTGAGGAAAATATGTTCTAACCCCCTGCCTTAGCAAATAGACATTCATGATGACCTGGAAGGCCAAGTTCAAATTTCGAACTCCTCAGAGCTCCTCAGTGAACATGGGTAGAAGGAGGCCCCTAGCCCAAGGCCATACTCCATCTTTTCCACCCCCCAGCTCTGTCCCACACTGTGAGACATGTATACAGACCCCTAGAGCCATATGTCCAAGCTTCACCCAGAGCCCCCTGCCTTAGCTGCCTCTTGACACCCCTCAGAACTCGGGGGGTATACCAACAGCATGGCGGACCCTCAGGATGTCAGACCCAGAGGAGAAGCCTGGGTGCGGAAGTGGGTTTGGGGCTGTTTGGGCAGGAATTTGGGGTTCTGGCACCTGAAGTATGGAGGGGCATGGGCTCTGAGTGGAATGGAGTTCCTCAGCCCTGCAGAATCTCTGCCCTTTGTGGAGAGGTGGATGGGAAGAGGCCAGTGCAGGTGGAGCCCAGGTGAGGGCAGTCTGCTCGCTCCACCCTACTGAATGTCACCAGGATTGTTTCAGAGAAGATGCCTGAAAAGAAACCCCTGAGAACATGAGCTTGCCTCTCCCCTCCCTGAAACATGGGCCTTTTAACTGAAATAACCCTCCAGCCCCATCGAGGATGGCCATCCCACAGATTCCTGAGCAGTGGCACCAGGAATTCTCCACGTGACACACCGAGGCAACAGGAAGGACAGAGCAAGGTGACCTGGGGAGCCTTTTCTCAGCCCTCCCCTTAGCGGGGAGGTAGATTTGGTAGATTAGAGAAGATCAGTAAAAACTGGAAGGAGACTCAAGGCTCACATTATCTCTGGATGGTTTGCTCCATGTAAATAATAAGAACTTTATGGTAGCAAGCAGATTGTACATTATCATTAGCATGATTTCAGCCTGCTTTATGGCTCCTCAGCTAGTTGAAAACATATTTTTAGTTCTAATATCAAAACCTGTCAGAGTTTGTTTTGCTAAAACTAACAGAATGATACAGGTCAGATCAATTATTATGAAAAATTCAATTAAGAAAGTGCCATATGTGGCACTATAAAAAAAGACTGTGACTGCACATATGGCTGGAAAGAAGTGACGGCACCAACACCATCCTGCCCTTCAGTCCTTGTCACTGTGGCCGTATCAGAAAGGAAAACACCTTCCTCCTTCTCCATGCCAGGCTCACGCTCCCTTCTGTCCCCCAAAACCTCCTGCTCTCTTCCATCACCCCAAACCAGGGCTCCTGGCAACCAGTTTAACTGTGTTGTCTGCAGAGGATTTGGTGAACAGGGCTTTTGGTATCCCAGAGCACTGAGAATTTAAAACAGGAGACAAGGAAACACTTAGACAATTAAATATAACGACCCAAGTTTACCTGGATGCCCTAACTCTTGCCTGCTGCGTAAGCGGTCAGGGGTTAGGGAACCAGCTCTGGGATCCAACGTGCTGGATTTAGGTCCCTTTACTACTTCATGTGTTGATGAGGAATTTACTTAATCCCTCTAAGCCTCCGTTCTCTTATCTAAAGATAGGGGTCATAACATCAGCTCCCTCTTGTATCTGTTGAGAAAACTAAATGAGATAATGCATGTTAAAGTACTTAGCATGGTGCCTGGCAAACAGTAAAAACTCAATCCATATTAGTTACTATCTTTAGTTTTCTGTCATTGACAGGCAACAGGTGTGGTGGAAAGGCTCACAGTTTAAGGCAGGAAATCTGGACCTGCCACGAGCTCTAAGACTTTGGGGTAGTCAGCTCACCTCTCTGGACCTCCATTTCCTCATCAACAAATGGGGAATAATTGTACCCATCTGGCAGAGTTGTTTCAGGCTTCAGTGGAATACTGCACGGGGCAAGTGTTTGCAAACTATTACGTGATATGCAAGCATAATTAAATGTAATCATCTCCAAGCCAGCCCTGAGCCTCTGGAAGCACTGGGCAGATGCCATCTATGTGAGTTTGTTCAGAAAATGGACTGTCCAGGCAGTTGAGTAATACCTAAAAGCATCCTAAGAGTCTAACGATGCAAAGCAAAAATGAGGCACAGAAACGTGGAAGCCTGAACTCAGAAGGGTCCGAGATACACAGCAGAGTCCGGTTCAGAGAGGAATTGCCTGACTTACTGTACTTAATAGCTTAGCATCTTTCAAATAGATTAGGTGTAATTTTTTTAAAAGCCCCCAAATTGACATGCAATAGCATGGCTTCCTGTCAAGTCTACAATGGTTCTGTCCTTGAAATCATAACCCAAGAGATAAACCAGTGCGGGGTTGCTGAGACGCACCACGATGGCAGCCATTCCTGGGCTGGCCAGACCTGGCCTCAGAGTTTTGCTGATTGAGGCAGCCAGTGATCTGACCACTTGGCTCAGACTGTGGAATTTTTCAGGCTTCTGGCCCGCAGCTCTTGGCT
Source organism: Neophocaena asiaeorientalis asiaeorientalis (assembly GCF_003031525.2). Classification (NCBI taxonomy): domain Eukaryota; kingdom Metazoa; phylum Chordata; class Mammalia; order Artiodactyla; family Phocoenidae; genus Neophocaena; species Neophocaena asiaeorientalis. The sequence goes on from NW_020173201.1 coordinate 1,209,664, forward strand.
AACAACTATGCTGTCTGCGGGCCCTTCCAGCCTGGTCGTTCTCCAAGGCAAAGTGAACTGATTATTTACACGCAACTCTTCCTTCTTAGCCTCTGGGGCCCCGGGTGTGTTCTGCCTTTTTTTTTTAGCCTGAGTCTCTTACTTTAGGAAAGCCTCGGGGACATACAACACAGGACAATGGAAAGGGGGAAGGCGTTTTGAAGAAAATGAAAGGCAGTCGGAGGCAGCCTTTGCGGCCTGACCCCGCTCTCCCTCCGCAGGTGACGGAAGAGGAAGGGCGGCGTCAAGGTTGCGCCAGAGCGGTTCTGAGGCCGTCGCAGTTTGGGGAAGCGGCAGCTGGCAGGGCTCAGGGGTGCCGCTGCAGGAGGTGGCCTCGGCCGCCAGGGGAGACTCAGCGTCAGCAGGCACGGGGCCGGCAGGGTCCTGCTCCTTTCGTGTCCCGAAGGGACTGTAGGCAGTGTCACCTGGGGCGGGAGACGCGACCCCCGCGGATGGAGACCAGGCCCTGCCGGGGTGGCGCTGGGAGTCCAGCCTCGCCACCACGCTCTCGTCTCCACCTCGCTTTCCTTTTAGCTGTGGCTGAAGATACAAAACCGCGATTCAAACGAAAAACCCCTCACCTCACATGCGTAATTTAAACATTTTTATTCAACGTGGGGGGATGGGGGGACCGTAGCTTAGTAAGCACATCCCTTGAGCCTCCTTCTGCCCTCACTGCTCCCTCCTCTGGGCCCTTTCCTCCCCGCCTGCACCCTGGAAGCTGCTTCCTTCCTTTCTCCTTTCTGGCCTCTTGCTGTGCTCTCTGCTTTCCTGTCTCAGACCCTTTCCCTCGAAATCTCTCCTCTCTGCTCCCCGCTCCCTGGTCGCCCCTTCGCCTCCCTGCTCCCCCCTCTCTGCTCCCCCATCCCTGCTCCCC
>NW_020173201.1:1210678-1357678 GCF_003031525.2 Neophocaena asiaeorientalis asiaeorientalis
CCCCCTCCCTCTCTGCTCCATCCTCTCTGCCCCCCACCTTTGCTCACCCCTCTGCCCGCCACGCCCTCTTCTCTGCTCTCCCTCCTCTCTCAGTCCCCCATTCTCTCTCCTGCTCTTCTAGTCTATATTTCCTGTCCCCAGCCCATCTCCTCAAAATACCCTGATGGGGACTTTCTGATTTCTCTGTTTCTAGCTTCTAGGACTTTAAACATAGTGTAATCTTACACGTAGCTGTCAAAAGGCCTTGATGCTGGTGGAGAAAGTATAAGGGAGGGAAGGTGGTGGTTCGAGTTTAAATAAGGAAAATAAGTGTAATGAGAAAACAATTTTATTTAAATTTTCTAAGAATACAGATTTCTTCTCATATTTCTCCGTAATCTCTATAGAGCCTAGCATTGTGCCTAACACAAAAAGAATACTAAGTAGATATTGGTGGAATAAGTCAATGAATGAATTGAATGAACAAATACTGAAACAAAATGTGGTTTTATTTCATTTGAGCACATGCAGCCACAGTGTCAAATGAACCAGAGAGCAGACATGCCCCTCTTTAGAGAATCTTGAAAATCCTCTAGTGAAAGGACATATTCACTAACAATTAGCAGAAGCATTATTAAAATGTAAATGCTGCTGCTAAGGTTTGCCCTCTTCCATGGGCTAACATTTCCCTTGTTTACATTACTAATTTTCTTGACAAACCCTCTTTTACAAATACAGGTAGAATCCTCACTCCACAAGTTATGTACACAAAGCCGCGGACTCTGCACACGTCCCATGGTGACACTGGATTACTTTCCCCATCCTCTCCCACCCTCCCTGCAAGTCTGTCACATACCCTCTCTGCTCAGCTAGGTCGGTCTGGTCCTCTCAGCCCTCTGATCACCTTCACATACTCTCCTCTGCTCTTGTCTGCCCTGCCCTCTCTCCATCACTGAAACGGTCTTTATTGAGCACCTACTATGGGCAAAGCCTCATACCGGGAAACACATCCAGGAGAAGACACAGCCCCCAAAACAAGTGGCTTTCCAGCTCCCTCACATTCCACCTCCTCCAGACCCCTTTCCTCATCATTTTCCAGAACATACATTGTCTATACCGGGACTTTTGGCAGTTAAGCTTTCCAATCTCATTTTCTGTCTGCTCCATGTAGATGGCTCTTGATTTCTTAATAAGATTGACCGTAGTAGTACTGAAAAGCCTTTCTTCCTGTTCCCCACAACACGTCTGGCCTTCTGCTGGGCATATACTTGAGAATGACTTGTGGAGCTGAATTAAGTTGGTCACAACAGATTTTCTGTCACAGACAATCCTATGCAGCATTTTTTCCCCTCTGATTCCGGTTTACACAGAGTCATTCTGCCAAAGAAAACCTCCACTGGATGCTCTTTGCACCGCGGTCCAGGAGGGAAAGAACTGACATCCAACCGACCCACTAACATTGCTTTATTCCACCGCCACTGGGGAGAAACCCACCTCCCTTTCATGCTCTCCCTCCTCCCCCAGACGGCTCAAAGAACCTAATCATCACCTTCTGAATCCTCGTCACCCTCCACCCCCTCCGCAAATGCACATACCACCTCAAACACTGAACCACAACTCAGAGTGTTCAAGTTCAAGAGTTAAGAAGAACTAGCAATTGACTCATTTCTCCTTGATTTCAAAGAGCTGCGGGTTCTCTAGGGCCGCCCTGACACCCCTTATGTGGGCCTGTTCCTGAAGCCAGGGCAGTCCAAGGGGATTCCTACTTGCCTAACCAAACTGAACAGGGGACCATAAATTACACGGCCTTGATGTGTGACCTTGAGCCAATAAGTCATTTTACTGCCTTGGGCTCAGGATCCTGCAGCTACAAAGTGAGGGACTGCTCCTGCACAGGTTCTCCATGGACCCCTGAGCACTCACATTCCCTGACTCGAATTTCTTTCTCCCTCCTGGGCTCCCTCCCCAGCACAACTTGCTCAGAAAACAACACCAGCCCCAATAAGTCCTCTGCCACCCGCTCAGCTCTTCTATTGCCAGGATAAAAGGTGGAAGGGGGCTTCCCTTCCCTGGTGGCGCAGTGGCTGGGGGTCCGCCTGCTGATGCAGGGGACGCGGGTTCGTGCCCCGGTCCGGGAGGATCCCTCATGCCGCGGAGCGGCTGGGCCCGTGAGCCGTGGCTGCTGGGCCTTTTCTTCCGGAGCCTGTGCTCCGCAGCGGGAGAGGCCACAGCAGTGAGAGGCCCGCGTACTGCAAAAAAAAAAAAAAAGTGGAAGGATGCTACCTTTTTATTAAGTTCCAGGCTGAGAAAAGCTCGTGAAACCTGCTAGTTCACGCAAGATGGAAAGACACTCCCAGTAAAAGGGCAAACAAGCCCCAGGGGCTCTCAGCTGTCCTGTGAAGATAAAACTACTCCAAACACTTTGGATGCTTGATTTCTGCAGCTCCTATGGATCCTCAAGCCATATATCATCTCAGAGCAGAGCAGTAAGTAGATAATGAGGGGCCTCTAAAAGGCAATGCCGGTTTTGGTATTCTGTGGATTCCTCCTTTGGATGACACGCAGGGATGGCACACAAGTTCCCATTGGCCTTTCCTTGGAGAATTCACTTTCAGAGGAGGAGAAAATGCTGTTTTAAGCACAATTGCCTTCTAAGGAGAGTGGCTCTTAATAAATAGGAAATCCTTTGGGCCCAAGGAGTACCTTGATGGGTTTGAATATGAAAAATGGACTGGGAAAAAAGTGTGGGAAGAGAGCCTGGGGCAGAGCTGAATTGCTCTGCATAACTAATAAGAAGAATTGGAAATTGTGAGGAGAGCCCAGGAAGGAGGGGATGAGAAAAAGAGGGAGGTCATCAGAATGGGTAAGTCTGGAGTTCTCTGTGGGTGGAGCGGCCAGTCAAAAAAATCCCAAGGTGTCCAGAACTTGGATGTCTTATTTCCAGTATGTTGTTGTAACCTGTTGCGATTAAAAAAAAAAAACAAACCATCTTCCTCTCATGTCAGCTGTAAAATCTCCTCTACAAATTTCCTTGTGTGAACAGGATTTTTTGTTTATTTGTTTGTGTTGGTAGAACCCAGGGATGAGATTCAAGTTCAGGTGTGAGTCAGATGTGGAACAGAATAACAGAAAGACCAGAGCCACGAAATAAGAAAGAAGGAGTTAGAAGCCAGGGGTAAATAGAAGAAAATAACCCCCAAAGAATCTGGAGAAATCACTGGACATTCACAGTGTATTGGATTGGCTATTCAAGCTCATCTTTTCTAGATATCGATGGGAAGGAAGAGTCCACGCATGTGATTGGGGGCAGGCGAGGGTGGATGCATGCGTACACAGGACTGGAGAAGAATGAAAAGACTGAGAGGGAACGTTTGACCAGGTCTGGGCTCAGACCCGGGAAGCCCGGCTAACAATGACCTGCACCCCCTCCCCCCCCACCCCCAGAATCTGAGGGCTCTTCCCTGAAGAAGCTGAGCAGGTAGAGTCTTGGCTGCTGGTTGGGAAATGAAAAGTCTTCATCAGGAGAAGAGGCAGCTGCTAGCTGCGAGGGGTTGTGGATGTGCACGTCCAGTGCTCTCTAAGGTGAGGGAAACTGACCAGGTGAGTTTGAACAGATGAGGGATGAATTTCTCTTGATGGTTCAATGCGTTTACATAGAATATTTGGAAACGTCTAAAAACCATGGTACCTCAAGGTGGAAGACAGCTTTCCTTTATAAATACAGCCCCTGTGAAAGCTATTAGAGTATATGAATATACATTAGGAAAAACTGCACCAAGAAAGGGAGAGAGCAGGGTTGGATGGTGGGAAAGAACCAATTTCCTGGCAACGAAAATATAATCCTATAGAAAAATGGATGCTAGCCATGGAAATGGACCCTTCGATAGATTGTAATCTGGGAAGAAAAGCGAACGAGGAGGAGTCCAGCACAACCTCAGACATACCCCTCTGGCCTCTTTGGCTTCCACCTTTCCATGTTTTGTGAATTCAGTTTCATTCATTTTTTCCATGTATATTTACTGAACACCCCATACAAATCAGGCATTTTTCTCGATGCTAAGGATACAGAGATGAAACAGACAAAGCCCTGCTCCTATAGACTTAAGTCAGACAATAAACAAGGGAAAGTACATGAATGAATGAGATCATTTTAGATACCGCTAGCCTATGAGTAAACTAAAGTGCAGAACCGTGATGGAGAATGACGTGGTGTAGGGACTTCTTTAGAGAGAGGCCTTTCTGAGGAAAGCTCATTTGAGCTAAAATATGGGCAATGAGAAGGAGCCAGCCTTGAGAAGATGCTGGAGAAAGGCATCCTGAGCAGTGGGAAGGGAGTGCAAAGGGCCTGGGGAGAACAGAAGGGCCTGAAGCCGGAGGAGCATGTCTGGAGGTGGGGGGAGATGGGCAGGCAGGAAGCCCAGGGGCAGGTCCTGCGGGCCCTTGAAAGCCACAATGAGGAAAGTCAAAGTGGGCAGCCATCTGGTACACTGTTGTGGAGAGGAGCCTCTTTCCTGAGCTGGGAGGCCATTTCTCCAAGGAGAGAAACATGGATGAGCAGGCTCAGCCCACAGGGAGACAGCTCCAGGAGCGGTGCTTACAGCGAAGAGCCACCAGATGGCTCCGTGAGAAGACTGCCCAGCGCCTTCTCCTGCCGTTGCTGACGCCTTTCCTGTCTAAGGTAGAAAAGCACTTTTTCCCACCAAGCAAAAGCTTCCTTAACAAACAGTCACTTTGCCTTTTTTTTTTTTTTTTTTAAACAAAAGGAACGAAGAGTAACCAGTACAATAGTGTGGTCCGGGTGATTTTCTATCTTTGCATCCTACTGGCTGAAAGAGGCAACTCCTACTGCCCAGGGCGCTCCTCAATGATTCATTCCCAAGCTCCCACTTTTTCAAAGCACTGTGCCCACCCCAGCTAGTTAGGTCGCTTTCCATTCCAGAGAGACAACCCTAGAAAAAAAAGGAATGCTTGTAGCCCAGGCTGCAGGCCAAACTCCAACTCTTCAAGAAGCAGATTTGCCCAGGAAGTAATGGTTCTAGGACTTAAGGACCTCGGGTCATGGCGTGTAAGAGAATGTGGGGCTAGAGGGGACAGAGGAGCAGAATGAAAAGGACAGGCAGGATATTTGCTATTTTCACCAAGATTTCCTTGCAATGGTATGCTCTTTTAAATAAAGGCAAGAATTGCTCCAGACCTCCTAACAAGCACCAGCCCTAGAAACAGAGTTGTTCTATGTGAGTGAAGAGGCGTCAGTGACCAGCATGCAGGTGGCACCAGGAAGCAGAGGTCTGCAGGAATTATCAGTGAGTCAGCTGAATCCAGCAAGGAGCCACGGGGCTCAGGAGCCTCTCAGGAGCTCTGAGGGATTGAAAGGGAATAAATAGTCAGCCTCTGGCTCTAATCTAAAGTTGACATGGGAATTCTTACTCAATGAAATTCTTTTTTTTTTTCTCCATCTGTTGGGACTAGCCTGTCCCTCCTTTGAATTCCAGTGGTCCTTGATACATAGTAGAGTCCTCTACATAGTAGAGTTTGACCTATGTCCCTCAATAGATGGGGAGCTCCCTAAGTCCGGCCCACACATCATCCACATTTGTGTCCCCTAGCACCTCCCACAGAAACTGGGAGATAGATAGATATAGATATTGATATAGATATAGATAGAAAGAGAGAGAATTTGTTTGACAATATTGTTCTCACCTCTGCTCTCCACCTCTCCCTGACACAGGTACACACACACACACACACACACACACATTTAAAGGTGATATGTGTCATGAACTAGCAACTCATTTTCACAACTCCCATTGCAGCAAATTCAAGGTAAAGAAGTGATCCTGGGACATGAAGCTGTATGATGACTTTTCTATCTGCCTGACCAAAAAAAAAAAAACAGCCAGGAAGGGCTCTTGATGAACTGCTTTCAGCAGAGAGGAAGAGAAGCCTGCTGTGCTAGGCCATCATGTTTTCATGAACGGTCACGAGTGCCTTTTCTCCAGCAACATCTGGAAGGACACTCCTCTAAGTACAGCTCGCAAACTGTCACTGTTGAAGAAATGTTCTTCCTGCCCCTGCTTTGCTGGCAGTACAGGGTGTTTTGGGCAAGATTGGCACCCAGAAGAACCTTGCGTGGTGACTTTAAGAACCACAGCTGGCTAAATCTTCCTGTGGCATTGCTCTGATCACATATTCCCACAAGACACATGGCTTCCAATTGCCGACACATTCAGTCAGAATTCATTGGCCTGGAAGTCAGACCATCTCAGCTTAAACCTCCTCTTCCCCGGGAAAACTCCCCTGGATTCCCTCACACCCAGTAGCACCCACCATCACATTTCCATAGCACTCTGAACTTCCAGCCCTTCCACACCCTGATAACTGCTTAATTGAATTTGAGTTATATATTAATTTAATGTCACCAGAGCAAGACTTCTGAGCCTGGTGTGTATAGACACCAGGTCTTTTTGTTCAAGCACTCAAAGTAGTGGCTGGCACCAAGTAAGTCCTCATGAATATTTATGACTCATTCAGCAACTGGCTGACTTGATACTCTGGTCCCAACTTACCTTCTTGGCCTCATCTCCTGATTCCTCCAGACCCACACTTATGTTCCCTCTAAATCCAGTATTCCCTGACATCTCTCTTTAATTTCCTATCTCTGTGACTTTGTTCATGCAATTCCTTCTTCTTGGATAATGGATATTATTTCCATCCCATTTAAAAACAATCAGAATCAGAGAAGACAGAATATCAGAATATTTTTTACTGAGATATAATTTCACATAGTATAAAATTCACCAGTGATTTTTACTATATTCACAACCACCACCACTAATTCCAGAATATTTCCATCACACCAAAAAGAAACCTGGTACCCTTTAGTCATCACTCCCCATTCTCCTCCTTCCCCAGCTTCTGTCAATCTCTAATCCACTTTTTTTTTTTTGCGGTACGCAGGCCTCTCACTGTTGTGGCCTCTCCCGTTGCGAAGCACAGGCTCCGGACGTGCAGGCTCAGCGGCCAAGGCTCATGGGCCCAGCCGCTCCGCGGCATGTGGGATCTTCCCGGACCGGGGCACGAACCCGTGTCCCCTGCATCGGCAGGCGGACTCGCAACCACTGCGCCACCAGGGAAGCCCTAATCCACTTTTTGTCTCAATGGATTTACCCATTCTAGATATTTCATTTAAATGAAATCATACAATATGTGGCCTTTTGTGTCCAACTTCTTTCGCTTAGCATAATATTTTCAGGTTTATGCATATTGTAGCATGGATCAGTACTTCATTCCTCTTTATGGCCGAATAATACATGTTCCATTGTATAACTACACTACATTTTATCTATTCACCCATCAGCTGATGAACATTTGGGTTGTTTACACTTTGGGGCTGTTATGAATACTTGTGTAAAAGCTTGTGGACATATGTTTTCAATTATCTTGAGTTTATATCTAGGAGTGGAATTGTTGGGTCATATGGTAACTCTATGTTTAACTTTGTAAGGAACTGTCAAACTGTTTTTCCAAAATGGCTGTACCATTTCGTACATTCACCTGCAATGTATGAAGATTGCAATTTCTCTGCATCCTTGCCAACACATTATTATCTGTTGTTGTTGATGGTGATGATTATTGCCCAAACCAGTGGATATGAAGTAGTATCTCACTGTGCTTTTGATTTGCATTTCCCTGGTGACGAACGATGTTGAGTATTTTTTCATGTGCTTATTGGCTATTTGTTTATTTTATTTGGAGAAATGTTTATTCAAGTCCTTTGCCATTGTTAATTGGGTTATTTGTGTTTTCACTGTTGAGTTGTAAGAATTCTTTATATGTTCTGGATACAAGATCCTTATCAGATCTTTGCAATATGATTTGCAAATATTTTCTACCATTCTGTGGGTTGTCTTTTCACTTCCTTGGTAGTGTCTTTGAAGCACAAAAGTTGAATTTTAATAAGGTCCAATTTATTCTTTGGTTTCTTGTGCTTTATAGTACCTAAGAAATCATTCTAATCCAAGGTTACAAAGATATGCATTTTAGGAGGTGTTTTTTTCTTTTAAGAGTTTTATACTTTTAGCTCTTATATTTAGGTCTTTGATCAATTTTGAGTTACCTTTTGTAGATATATGGTGTGAGGTAGAGGGTCCAGACTAATTCTTTCACTTGTGGATATCCAGTTATCTCAGGACCATTTTTTTAAAAGATTATTCGTTCCCTTCTGAATTATCTTGGAAAGGAGAAAGGAGAAACATTTTTTAAATAATCCTGATCTAAGAGTCTGCCATGGTAAAGACAACTACCACCACAGTCTGAGGTATGGTAGTCAGGAACGCAGAGATTGACTGGGTTATTTTAGGCAGAACCTACTATGTAAAAATTCCATAAGCACCCTCTCATTCCACCTCTTTCTATATATACCAGTGGTTCTTAACCTTGTTTAGGATAAATAATCCAATGAAATTGTGGACTGTTGCATACACATAATATTCTGCTTTAAATATTAAGGAGCTCAGCCCACAAAGCCCATCCACAGACCCCAAGCAAGGAATCCCTGCTCTACTCACTTTCCCACAAAGTTCATCAACTGCTGAGGCTCTAGCCAACACCCCACAATGCAGCTGACTCACTATGTTTTTGTTTATTTGCCCGTGTGTATTCCTACCCTCTCCTTTGAACTACACATTTCCACCTAACTCCTAGATGTGCGCACCACGTCCCTGGGCATCTGAAATTCAGCACACTCAACTCGTCATCTTCCTTCCCCCAGCCCAGCTCATACCCCAACTTCCCCTTTTCTGGTCACAGAACCATTCTTCCCATCACCCAGCCTCAAATCTCAAAGTCACCTTCATTTCTTGTTCCCCTCACCACCCCTCCTCCACCATCCAATCCGTGTCCAGGTTTGCATAATTGTTCCTTCATCCTGACCACCTATCATCCCCTGCCTGGTTGATGCAGTAAATGCCTCTGGCCTTGCTTGCTTCTTCCTTTTTTTTTCCTTCCAGTTTTGTTGAGATATAGTTGACACACAGCACTGTGCTAAGTTCAAGGTGTGCAGCATTATGACTTGACTTACGTACATCATGAAATGATTATCACAGTAAGTTTAGTGAACATCCATCATCTCATATAGATACAAAATTAAAGAAATAGAAAAAACACGTTTTGCTTGTGACAAGAACTCAGGATTTACCCTAACAACTCTCATATATGACATATAAATATATGTTATTTATATTAATCATGCTATACATGCTTACTTATCTTATAATTATAATTATTTTTGTTCAAAAATATGCTTCGATCCATGGTAGTCCTTTGTCGCTCCAGTCAACAATGATTGGCTAAAGGGCACAAGAGCTTAAATAAGTCACATGTAAGAATGACTCTCAGTCTTCAAGGTGGGGCTAGAATTAATAAATAGATTTTTACTCAGGTAAAAATAAAGACATAGGGACATAGAGATAGAACCCCTGCCCTCAGGGAGCTTACAATTCTAATTACTAAGATCAGGACCCACTCTACCCACAGCAGCTTGTTCACTGGCCTGGAGGCCTGTGAGTTCTTGAGGAAGTGCCTATGTTAGGGTTCTTTAGCCTCTGAGTTTAGGGGAGGCCCATTTCTCCAACATACTATTCCCCTCCCAGATGGCAATGACATGGAGGCCTATGGAAGTGGCTTTGGAGTTTGATCACTTCTACCACTGTCTGGAATCTCATAATCCTCAAACTTCCCTTTGACATGAACTAAACATGGTTCAGTTCTGCTTTCTCTCTGTCTCAAAATTACTTCGGGATGGGGAAAGGGAGTGATTATAAATAATTGTAATGTGTTCTTTTGCAACAAGAGCGTAGCGATACAAACTATTTCAGCTATTGCAACCTGCATTGGACCACAAGTACTATTTTAATTTAATACTTGCATTTATGCAGCATTTTTGGATTTACAGTATTCTTTCACATACATCCTACGAGGTAAGAATTATTGCTGTCAGTTTATAGATGAAGAAACTAAACCCCTGAGAGTTTGTGTGATTTATCCAAGATCACACAGCTAATGAGGTGCTTTGTCCTGGAACTTTGGGGAGGCTCTTTAAAAAGGAATAGACAGTGGAGGTGGGAAAGAGACACCTTTTGCCTTTCTCTCTTCTTCCTACTTCTTACCTGGAATTCAGACATTACAGCTATAATTCACGGAGCCATATTGTAACTTGAACTTGGAAGCCAGGCAAAATGAATGGCAAGGCAGAAAAACAGAAGCAGCCTTGGCCACTGACGTCTTCTTACAACATCAGACCAGCCCCAAACAGCCTTCTATTGGCTTTTTTTTTTTTTCCTTTTAATGTGTTTAAGATACTATAGTTGGGTCTCTGTTTCTAGTAGGTATAAGCTTGCTTAGGTGCCAGACAGCATTATCTATAATTGCGCAAAGCTGTTAACAATCACCAGTAGGGACATGGTTTAGCAAATGATGTTACATCGTTATAATTGTGCCTGGGAGCCATTCTCTCCCCATTCCTAAGAGGAACCCCTACTATCCTTTCCCACGTAAGGCATTAAAATGACAATTATACAGAATATATGTGCAAATTCCTAAGATGTACCTAAATAGCATATACCCTATGATTGAAATCATGCAAAATATCTGTATATGAAAAGACTAAAATCTAATATATGACATAAATATATGAAATAAATTTTCTAATATATGAAAATAGAAATTTAAGTGGACAGAATCATGGTTGATTTTTTAATCCTATTTTCAAAATTGTCTTTAATATTGTTGCCTTATCCTTTGAATCAGAGCATTAAAGGATTTTTTTAAAGTACTACGTTCTCCAAATCATCACCTTTGTTATTTAGTTACTACTAAACATATTTTTTTTTGCCCAGGAGACATAAGAAAATATAGCTATTGAGTATATGAGGCTGTCTATCCCTATGATGATACGCATTTTAGTAATAGGAAGAATTATAATTCATGTTCACATTCTTAAAACAAAACTAGAGAAGCAAGGGCATCTCCTTGAATTGCGTAAATTCCTAAGGTTACCTGAAGAGGGCCCCAGGGTGAGCGGGCATATTCTTTAGGCCTGTGGTGGGATCACATTACACAGGACTGACCTCGCCAGGCCACAGTTCTATTTCTTCAATCAAGAGCATGTGGGAAATGCGACTCGTTTCTAACGTCTGTCCTTTAATCTCAATTTTTTACTTCCCTTTAGTATAAACACTCATTGGGGATAATTCAGGGTTCTCTAGACCCGCTCTCTTGGTTCGATGGTGTTTCCGATTTCCTCAGAGAACATTATACTTGACACTTGTTTCCTTTCTGAATTCTTTGTTCTATGTCATGCAGCTTCTCATGGGATTTATTCTCGCCCTGTTCCATATAAAGCTGCAGGTGGTATCGGGCAATCCATTTTGTTGGAGGATATGCCAAGCTTACCTGAGCATTTGAGTCAGAGAAAGGTGAGGAGGTAAGGAGGGGTGGAGGGAAGTGGGCATACACTTGTTGACCACATCGAGTGTGCTACACACCATCTTTTTCCTGAGACTTTACTTACATTCTCAGGTTGACTCCTTCACAGGACACATTATGGAATTATTATCTCTAATGTACAAATGAGAAAGTTGAGGCTTTTAAAATTAACCAACTAGTCAAGTACACACGGTTAGGAAATGGCTGCAAAAACAGGTGAGTTCAGCTGTTTCACCCCAAAGTCAGTGGTCTTTCCATTATGCTTGCAATGGACTCCTTAGCCAGCCAAGTGCACTAGAAACTTTCAGTATATTTTCTAGTTTAGATTACTGACTATTTACGTAAGGAAACACACTGTATTTAGGTAAAAGGAAGAAAGCTGCTTAGCCATAGGAGGCAGCACGACACAGGGACTCACAGACTATCGCTGATGCCCAATTGTCAGGTTTGAATACAGACCTTGCCACTGCGCGAACTTGGGCAAGTTTCTTAACCTCTCTGTGCCTTGGGCTCTTTATCTGTAAAATGGGAATAAGAATATCACTACTTATAAAGTTGTTATGAGAATCGAAAGAGAAGGTAGTTAGAACATACATAAAAAACTACCTTCTGCAGAAGGCTAGCTCTGAGGGATACCGGAGGAGGGAGGCAAAAGCAACAAGAGGAACAGGTAGATTCTAGTCCAAAAGTTTGAGGAGTGTGGCAGCTGTGCCGCTCTTGGATATTTACAATGTCGGGTAATTAATCCAAATCCTACATTACAGAACTAGGATTTACTTTGCGTGGCTACTCTTTCTCCAAGTGTATGTGAACGCAGTACCCCATGACACCTAACCCTGGAACAAGTCTTCTCACTTTGGGGAAGGCTGCTTTAGGAGAGCAGGTATCTGGCACTCAGCAACTTCTCCCCTCCCACAAACCCAGTGCAACAATCAAGGGGACTTGAGAATGCTCTGATCCTGCTACATCTTTTTGCTTGGTGTTTTAAAGACTCAAGTGGATTGTTCCATTGGTAATTTGCATGTCGTTCCCACGATTACATTTTGAACTAGATGAGTAATATTTAGAAGTAGAAGGCTTTCCACTTCTAGTTCCTCTCCTTGTATGTGATGTAGGCAGTTAATTAACCTGTCTGGGTTGAGTCTTGCTTTCTACCAGGTGCAGAACCATTCATCAAATGAATAATTGCTACATCTTTTCAAATATAGCCAATTGCATTTCGCTAGAAATGTCTTGTCCAACCTCCTCTCCCACCCCGCCCCCCAAAATCCCAAGAATAATTAACAAATTCAACAATAAAACATATTTACTTACAATTAGAAAACAAAAGACTGAGTATGTCATTCTGCCTGCATGGGTGTCCCACCAGCCTTTGAACCTCTGTTAAATAGTAGCCTACGAGGATTTAGCTGAAAACCAGAAGACTGGATACTAAAGTTGCACGTGACATAAGTACATAGGAAAAATGGCTACATCTCTAAAAGGACATATTTTCTACTTTAGCTAGAAGAAGGTGCCCCGGAGAAAATAATAAAGTGATTTAATCATGAACAATTGGACCAGGCCTGACTCTGCACTGGCAGATTTCATGAAACAGTAAAAAAAAAAAAAAAAAAAAAAAAAAAAAAAAAAAATTAAAGTTCATTAATTAAGGTTACCAACATTTGGTTTTGTCAAATTAAAATAAAGAAATGTTATTATCTACCAGCACCACATTTCAGTAAAGAGACATTTTACTAATATAGAAATAAGAGGCACTTAATTTTAGAATAAAAGACAGTTCTTAAAATTGAATAAATTTAGTGATGTGAAAACCTCACTACTTTGCCTTACTTTTCTCACTTCCTCATGTATCCATGAACTCTATCCCATACTGACACCAGTCCAGGGAATAGTATTTGGGAATGACTGCTCTAGTGAAAAGTCTTCTTCTGACTCATTCATGTGACCTGGGGCAAATCACTCTGCTCCCCTGAGGGTCAGTGATCATCCATGAAATGGAAATAATGTGTGTCCTACCTCACAGGACTGTGGTCAAAGACACAGTAACAATACGCAAAATGGCTTTAGAAAAGGTGAAGAATTATACAAATGTTCCGGGTTGTTATTCTTTCTCAACTTAAGTTATACACTTATTCCCAAACTCCTGGGATTAGACGATTTCACTATAAAATTATTCATTTCAGAGACACAGCAAATGCCAGACGCTAACACATTTTCTCCACTAAGAATATAAAACATGAATTGATAGTTTACTGTGAATACTAGGAACACCATTCAAATATCGTCCAGTATTAAGGGATATTTGTTTAGGTCCATCCTTAGACTCTGGGCAGATTCCATCTAAACCAAGTCACATGAATGGGAGTTGCCACCATTTTAAAGATTTCAACAGAAGTTTCACAGACTCAAGATTCAACACTTCACAGACAACATATTTTATTCATCTCTGTATCCACAGAACTGGGAACAATGCCGGGAACATAATGGGGGCTCAGTGAATGCTGAATAAATGAATAAACCTAGAATCTGGGCCCTGAGAAAGCATTTTTCAGTTTATTGCCCTAGTGTCCTCACCAATAAACTGGGAAGAAAACTACTAGCCTAACTCCTGGGATGGTTTCAAATATTTTGTATTAAAAACAACTAAAAAAAGTATATGGCTGATGGGAATGTAAAATGGTACAGCCACTTTGGACAAACAGTTTGGCAGGTCCTTAAAAACTTAAACAGTAGAATTACCACATGACCCAATATTTCCACTCCTAGATATATACCCGAGAGAACTGAAAACATACATTCAAACAATAAGTTGTAAACAAATGTTCATATCAGCGTTATTCATAGCAACCAAAAAGTGTAAATGACCCACATGTCCATCAGATGGTGAATGGATAAACAAAATGTGGTATATCCATATAATGGAATATCATTTGGCAATGAAAAAAAATGAAGTACTGTTACATGCTACAACCTTGGAAACATTATGCTAAGTGAAAAAAGCCAGACACAACAGACCCCATATTGTATGATTTCATTATATGAAATGTCCAGGACAGACAAATCCATAGAGACAAAAAATAGATTAGTGGTTGACAGGGGATGAGGGTGTGGGGATGAAAACTGCTAGTGGGTATGGCGCTTCTTTTTGGGGTGATGGAAATGTTCTGGAATTAGATACTGGTGATAATTATACAACATAATGACTATACTAAAAACCACTGAAGTGCACATTTTTTAAAAATAGTCGTGACTTTTTTTTTGAATTTAATTTTATTTATTTTTTTATACAGCAGATTCTTATTAATTATCCATTTTATACACATCAGTGTATACATGTCAATCCCAATCTCCCAATTCATCACACCACCAACTCATGACTTTTATGTTATGTTAATTATATCTCGATGTAAAAATATATAAATATAACAGGCTGTAAGAAACAGGAATGTTAGGAGTGATGAGGGGAATTATATTTTCTCGAATCAGCCTTAAAGAAATTAGTTCCCAGTTATGTTTTCTCTGCTTTAAAAAGGGTCCTCATCTGCCAGAACTATTTATTTAAACTTGTGTCAGTAAATTTATTCCTTTCACAGCACCTGGTAGATAATACGCACTCAACACATGGTGGATGAATGAACGTATATGAGAACCCCACATTCAGTTTCCTAATAGACAAGATTTTTAAAAAAATACGTTACCTTAGGACATAGCAGGAAAGCCTGGCAGACTTTGCTCCCCAAATCAGAAAGAATCAGTATAGTAGCCCAACTCAAAACTGAATAAGCACCAGGATCCTTGACCAGAGGGATCTTGAAGCTAAAGAAGTTCAAGAGAGTTTTACTCAATGAATGATTTGAAGCAGGAATACCCGAACTTTGAGATGCCATCAGTTATATCAAGTAAAATCTTAAAATCTAAAAGTTTTCAAAATAAAATTAACTGGACTTCCTTACATGGTTAAAGTTAATGTATTCTCTATATTTAGGCAAAGAAGAGAATAGCAGGGAGCAGGCTAATTATAGCCAGGAATAGAAACTCCAAAAAGATTTGGCATAACAATAATGAAAAGGCTCAATCAGCTGAGACTTGATCAGTCCTCGTGAATAGTTCCAATGGCCCAGTGAATTGTGTTTCTAATGGATACCTGAGCTGGGACTGCTCGGTTCCGGCACTTCATAACCCATATAAACTGAATCCTTCATTTACAGAGGAGGAAAACAAGAACCAGGGACACAAAGGGACCAGTCTGAGACCATCCTGCTCGTTAGGGTCCGAGATGAGCTTAGAACCCAAACTTCTTGATTTCTGGTTTTGTCTTTTCCCACTGCTGAAATTCCATACATTGTGTTGTTCTCAAACCACATGGGACACGCTGAGAAAATTTTGGAATTTTAATGCGGCGAAGGTGACCATAATGGGTTTCCTCCAGAATCACAAATTTTATAAATACCGTAAGTGAAGGTTTGGCCCAGGTTCAAAAGAAAAAAGTATTTCCTACTTGCCCATAGGCTCCTCACCCTGGCCTAGATGCTTGGAACTATTTGAAAAGTTGCCATTCTTCCCATAAATTTAGCTATCCCCTTCAGGTGGGCAAATCCATCCTTGGGCACACAACTTCAGTGAATGCCACTCATTCTTCGAGTTGGTGAAGGGGTGGGAAAAAGCCAACTTTGACTTCAGGCTTTGCCAAGAACAAGTCATATAATTTATAGCAGAACTAAGGAAGGTATAATCTGCAAATTGGCTGTGTATTTACTTTTCTAAGACATAAGTGAAGTGTTCTTGGGAGGTAACACCACATGGCAAAGTGTAAGCCCTTTTGGAGGCAGGGGGATAAAGAAACAAGTTCATGAGAAGAAACTGCAGAAGCCAACATGGAGGGCAGTGGTTGGTTTTGCCTGCCCAGTCCCCAATTCACCTTCTTTTGATAAAAGTGCCCTAGTTGCCCTTTGAAGAATACCCACCCCTCTTGGTCCATAAAATTTGGACAGAACTAAAATTTGCGCCCCCCTCAACCCCCATCAACTCAAAGGGTGGTCGTGTGGCTGAGACTTGAGCAGTCAGAATATTCTATCCCCCACAAGTTGTGATGGGATCAAGGATGGCCATGTGAAAAAGCCAAGCCATTGAAACTCTACTGCTGAACTTCAGCGATGTTTTGGGAAAGAAGGCTCTCTTGTCGCTTAAATCACCAACTGTGAGATGCCACCAGAGGCTACCACACGGATTGCCTCACAGTAGGTGAAGGCAACACAGAGCAGAGCACAGCCAAGAGACGGTGATCAAGAGCAAGACGGGCAAGAAGGAAACCCAGTGGAAACCTGTATCCCGCCTACCTGGAGAGAGAGATACCTCTGGGCTTCAATCACATCGTCTTTTTGCTTACCCCAACTTAAGTTCGGTTTCTGCCATTTGCAATGGAGACGGACAATACCACGCAGTAGTGAAACCGCAAAGTGCAGAAACCAAAGTGTGGGTCCTGGTTCAGCCATTTTCCAGTTATGAGACCTTAAGCAAGCTGCATAATCTCTCTGTGTTGCAGTTTTCTCGTCAACAAAATGGGGGCAATAATATGGGCTGCTGGAAGCAATGAGTCAATAGCCTTTGCAAAGCACTTGCTAGAGTTACTGCTGTGTTGTTCATGTCCAACAAATGTGAGCTATAACTTTTAATGAACAAACTATAATGAAAACAACCCAATGCCTGCTACCACAAGTTTAAACTTACTACAATATTATTTCATTTTCACTAAGCTTCACTAGCACACGAGGGAAACTTGGCCTTTAAGTAGTTTATCAGAAGGAGGCACAGAAATGGACCTAAATATCATTTTTATCCTATTTTCTCATGTTTCTAAAGAATTTGAAATAACATGGAAAAAATGCTTGTGGTAGCATACTCAGAGAATAAAGACTGCTATAATATAGCCCATGTTCTTTTTGGCGACTATATTCAAAAGAAAAAAGCAACACAAAATCTTTAAACCTGTGCATCAAAAATCCTGGGAGAAGTTGCAATAAAACAAGAGAATGAGATTGATATTACAATTAATACCTGATATTTAGATTTTTTGTCTTCTATTTTTCTCTGTTTTCCAAGTATGTCAGTGAGCATTGACTGTACTTCTGCTTTGAAGTTTTCACTGGCTGTGTGTTCCACAACCACATCATTAGGCTTTTAGAATGTTGGTTTAAGAAATGGAGAATCGCAGACTATTAGATGTGAAAGAAACAACAGAGACCATTTTATGCGACTCTCTCATCTTACAGAATGGAAAAACTTATCCAAGATCAAATAGCTAGACACTGGCAACACTGAAATTACTGCCTAACATTCCTACTAATTCAGAAAACTCCTTGAGGGAGATACTGTTGACTGGACCACATCACCTAGGTTAATTCTACTTATCTTTCATGGCCTCATTTAAATATTACTTCCTCCAAAAACCTTTCCCTGGGCATCAACTAGAAGGAATCCTCCCAACTTTTAATTCCCAGAGCACCTGGTTTTTACTTTTATTATTGCAATTATTATTCTACAAGTGTGTATGTCTTTTTTATTAGTCAGTAAGTTCTTTGAAAGAGGATTTGTGTCTTTTTTCCTATCTGTACCTTGAGCATGTGACACCATGCTTTGGCACACAGTAACCACTTGATAAATGGCTACTGAAAAACAGGCTATTGTATTGCTTTAGGACCTACTGAACCCAACTGGCTTAGTTTGGGAATAGGACTGAATTGCATAGACAAAGTCATCATCATAGAATCCTTCCTGGGTATTAGGAAGACGGTAGTCCTAGCCGCATTGCGTTATGACTAGTTTTGGCCATAAGACAGTAAGCAGAAGTGACATGTGTCACTTCCGTGCTCCAACAGTGAAAAGCCCTTGTGAGATCCTTCAGTTATACGTCCCCTTATCTCAGCATCCCCAAAGCCACATGCTAAGAAGAAGGGGCCATAAAAGGAAGCAGTCATCACATGGAGGAGAGCTACACTTCAGAGTCACTGGACTTGGATCAGGCTTTGTAAGAGTGAGGAAGATGTCTTTGTTACAGGTCACCAAGATGTGAAGGTTACTTTGTTGTTGCAATATAGTCTAGCTGGATAATAGCCAGACTAAAACGCAGATGTTGTGGCAGGGATTGCTGGTGGTAACTCATTATTTCTATATTTCTTACTAACTGAATCTTGGGTAATATGCCTAATCTGAAAAATTACGTTACATCACATTACATCACATTATATTACGTTATATTATATATCAGCTCGGGGTGGCCAATGGGATATAAGTAAAAGTCATTAATAAGATTTTCAAGAAGTCCTCCCTTATTTCCTGATAAGAACTCATATGTAATGACTGGAGCTTCAGCAGCCTTCTTAAATCATGAGGAGTCCTTAACAGTAGAAGTCACAAACTAAGGGTGGTGGGGCAGAAAGACAGAATGAACCTGGTTTTCTGATGGCACTGTGGAGTTGCTGTACTAAGCAAAGACTGCCCTACCTCTGTGCTTTTGTTTAAGAGAATCACATGCTTATATGTTTAAGCACTGTAGCTAGATCTTTGTTACTAGCAAACAGAAGTAATTCTTAATTGGTGCAGCCCTTATGTCACGTATTCCAAAATAACATCCTTGTACTGAACAGTATGCAAGAAGGTAGCAAAGAAGCACTGTTTAACACCAAACCCAAGTTAGGGAAGAATGGCATTCTATTCCATTTTGCTTTGATCTTCTGAGGAACAGAAAAAAAAATGACCTCTCATTAAATCTTTTTTTTTTTTTTTTTTTTTTTTTTGGCTGCGTTGGGTCTTCGTCGCTGCACACAGGTTTTCTCTAGTTGCGATGAGCGGGGGTTACTCTTTGTTGTGGTGAGCGGGCTTTTCATTGCAGTGGCTTCTCTTGTTGCAGAGCACGGGCTCTAGGTGCGTAGGCCTCAGTAGTTGTGGCACGGGGGCTCAGTAGTTGTGGCTTGAAGGCCCTGGAGCGCAGGCTCAGTAGTTGTGGTGCATGGGCTTAGTTGCTCTGCAGCATGTGGGATCTTCCCAGACCAGGGCTCGAACCCATGTGCCCTGCATTGGCAGGTGGATTCTAAACCACTGTGCCACCAGGGAAGTGCTAAATCTTGTATCTTTTTTTAAAATGCTTTTTTCACATTAGCAAATTCTGAAGGAAGCATAATCAAAATTACACTTTCCCAACATAATCATAAGTATCTTAACTGTGAAAATATGTGAAGGATGAGGTTTAGTCAATTTTTTAAATGAAAAAATATTTCAAACGTAAAAATGACTTGATATTTCACATTAATAAGAAAAATTTTAAATGGGAGGCATTCTTCTGGGGGAAGCTGACTTTTGAGAGACTAGAAGAATTTAAGCATTGGAGATTTTAAAAGCTGGTACAGTGAAGCTTTTTTTTTTTTTTTTTTCGGTACGCGGGCCTCTCACTGTTGTGGCCTCTCCCATTGCAGAGCACAGGCTCCAGACGCGCAGGCTCAGCGGCCATGGCTCATGGGCCCAGCCACTCCGCGGCATGTGGGATCTTCCCGGACCGGGGCACGAACCCGTGTACCCTGCATTGGCAGGTGGACTCTCAACCACTGCGCCACCAGGGAAGCATTTTTTGTTCTTCTTATCACTAGTGATTCTCTCAGGGACTCATTCACATTTAATAAAGTTTCATTATGTATGTGTCTGCTGTTACTTTAATAAGAACTGACATAAAAATTACAACTGACTCCAAAGCAAAGACTTAATATTCAGAATCACCAAGAACTTCTTTTCTGCATTTCTTTCTGGACCAAAATGTTAGCTCACTTCATCTCAGCTACGCATGCCTCTCAAAATCTGGATTTTTATAAAACAAAACAAAAACAGTTTTTTTAAATTATGCAACCGCTATCCCCATCAAAGTTGCTTATTCAAATTGACACTAAAAACCATAAAATCTGTCCCTCTGGTAATGGGTACAAACTGCATCTTTCTAAGTTCTCTGACTCTGCTTTTTATAAGATTAGGAGACGTTCCTCACCCTTCCTGACCAATGGGGAATCTGAAATGGCCAGTATTTCCAACATCAGGCATTTCAGGCCACCTGAACTAGTGACAACTATAAACACAGGGCAAGGAACATGTGCCCAGAAGAAAAGATTTCATTATCTGCCTTTAAATATAGCAGAGCAGAGTATTCCTTTCCAGTGTGAAATTTCTCAGGAAGTCTTTCACCCACCAGTTTTCCTAGAAAACATTGTAATGCATGTGCCCTTTTACACCCTATCTTCCCAGTTGTCCAGAGCTGGGCTTTCAGGATAGAATGGGAGTATGACCAAGCAGCAGTTATTTTAAATCTTCTTTTACTGAATATGACAAAACATCTTTTCAGTTGGAACTGCATTGGTTCTTAAATAATCCTTATTTCAATACAAAGCTTTTTAGACGACAAAGGTTATGAGTCCCAGCATTCATCTAAAAATTGGGAAGCCTTGGGTGGCCTTAATAGTTTTTACACCCAACACTGGATTGCATAGAAGGGTTAAAAGTTAAGAATAAAAACAGAAAGGCCTGAATTCCACTGACTACAGCTGCTACCAGCTGTGTGAACTTGGGCAAGTTACTAAATCTCTCTTAGCCTCCGTTTCTTCACATGTAACATGGAGGAGATAGCTCCTACCTTACGTGGTTACTGTGAGGGTTGAACAAGACGATGCAAATAAAGCATTGAACACAATGACCAGCACATAGTAAGCACTCAATAAACATTAGCTATTGCTAAAGTATTCCTCTTTCTCTTTAGCTGACAACTCTGGGAAGAATCACTGAAGGACAAATCCAGAAATTCTTGGAATTAGTGCCAGACACAGATACTAACTGGGGCCTCTGTGGGTTTTGGCCATTCTGAGCAGCAGCACTTGGTCCAAGTGGGTAAGCCAGGCACACAGCCGGCAGATCTGGGCTCTAAGATCCACCCGCAGGAATTTTAAACTACATTTGGCAAACCGATGCCTATTCTGCGTCTACATCTACCATGCCGCCCAGAGTGACTAAATCCTTTACAATAAACTGTTCCAGATTGCAACCTTTTTTCCCCTACCAGGCATGCATAAAAATGAATCCATATGTGTATACGAAGTAGCAGTTCCAAAAATAATGGTGACTTAAAATACTGTGAGACTATGTGAGAGAAGAAATTGTCCTGAAGTAGGATGGTTAGGGAAGCCTTCACTAAGGAAATGAGATTTGATCTGGGTTTTGAAGGATGAATAGGAGTTAGATATGTGGATTAGAGAGAGAGGAGGCCTCGAGTACAGTAGAGCACGACAAAGCTACAGAGACAGCAATGAGAAAGTGGGGACAGTGGGCAATGAACAGAGCTGAGAGGCTGTGTAGGGAAATGTGGGGATGGGACAGGAGGCCAGCTTGTGATGAAATAAAGAGCTGAGGACCACTGAATAAGAAAGGGACCTGATAGGGTCATATTTATCTTTGTGTCCACAGAACAGTGCCTGGCACAGAGCAGTGCTCAGTAAATACCTGTGAGTGAATCAGTGGATTCGGGTTCAAAAGCTTTTGCATTAAAATTTTTCCCTTGGACAACATCCTAAAATTATGTTAAGCACTTCACACAGTATTTCGTGAAAAACTGAGATTCAGAAAACAAGATTTTACGGCTGGTATCATGCTGGTACTCTATGTGAAAGCTTTCCCAAGGGCTGGTGTAGAGCCTCGTGCCTCAAAAAACATCTACGTCAGGGTGGCCTGGGCATAGGGTCCAGGGAACTGCATTCTAATTTGCCCAACAAGTCATTCTGATGCTTGCTGGAGTTTAAGAATCACTAGCATAGGGGAAAGGGAAGCTTCTAGATCGCCTACCTTCGCCGCTTTTGACCCACTGCAGCAGAAGGCAACCTAAGATAAGCGGTTAAATGTGAGAACCCTGGAGCTGGACTGGCTCGGTTCAAATCCCAGCTCTTACTAGCTACCTGTGCTTGGGCAAGTCATTTCACTTCCAAGGCATTAAATCTCTCCAATATTCCCCTATGTAAAATAGAGGAATAATAATAGTACCACTTCATGGGGTTCCTATGAGGATTATGGGCGTTACCATAACATAGAACAGAGTTTTTCCACTTTGTCTCTATGACAGTTGGGTAGGATAATTCTTCGTTGTGGACCTGTCCTGTGCATGTAGGACATTTGGCAGCCTCCTGGGCCTCTACCCAGTCAATGCTGATGCATCCTCCTCCCACTGGTGACAATCGAAAATGTCCCCAGATATTGCCAAATGTGCTCTGGAGGGCAAAATCACCCTGGGTTGAGAACCACTGACATAGAACAGTGCTATCTCCTGAGCATTTGCCAGAAGTGATGTTGATATTTGATGGAACATCCATTGGCTCCATAATTCTCCCAACAACCCAGAAAGTTAGGTACTATCTCCAGCTTTATAAGGGGTCAGAGGGGTAAATACTTGCCTAAATCACTCAGCCAGTGAATTGTGGGGAGGAGCTCCAGTCAAGGTCAGCCTGACGGTCAGTCCCCAGCTCTTTCTGAGCTGCTAATCAGGGCTTCACAAGGCGGCTGATGGGGCAACGCCCCTGTCACACTTTTCTCTAATGTCAGAAAGAAATCGCAGACACTGGCACCCTGTACGAGCATCATAGGAATGCACCTTTCTCCTACCCCGAATCCTGAAAGTCTGCCATCTGTGGATTTCGTCCATGTCAGTCAAGGGGTAAACTCCAGTTCACAGGAGCTAACACCTCCCACTCACCTCGCTGTCTGGGTTAGGGCCCTGTTCCATCTGTTACAGGCGGTCACGCCCCACTGCCCGCCCCCCCAGTCCTCTTTGTCTCCTGTGAACGTTCCCTCCTGGGACTGGATGCTTCCACACTTCTGTTTCCGTTACGTAAACACAGGAATGGCATGCAGAGGTGCACTCTATGGGCACGGTTTCTCAAACGAATGAACGGCCTCCTTGTCCACCAACTCTGAGATACATCAGGGTTGGCGTCTGCCTCACTCTGATGTTCTATGAGCTTACGGAAGGTACTACAGGCTTCCAGGGGTTCATCCAACTGGCTTTTCTAAACCTGACCAGCACATGGAAGATTCAGGTGAAGTGTCTGAGTCCTTTAAGCAGGCGTTTCGGCTGAGAATGTTTAAAGAATGCCCAGCCAATATTGTGCTGAAAAAATCAGGGAGCACCCAGAACAAATAGCTTTAACTCTCAAGGATGCCTTCCCCTTCTAGTTAACTACGTTTCAATCTATTTCATCATTTACGATTGAAGAGCTCTGGCGTTGGTGTCAGATGGATGTGGGTTGGAATCCCTGCCCCACCACTCACTAGCTATGTGATTTTGGAGCAGCATGTCTCACTCCTCTGAGCCTCAATTCCTTCATCTGTAAAATGGGAATCTGAATGACTACATCACAGTGTTGTTGTGAGGTTAACGTGCATGGAAATACCTAAAATGTTTGAGGCAGTGTCTGGTATACAGTGAGCACTACTATTGGTCATAATGTTTGTATTGTCTTTCACAATCAGAAAGAATTATTTCATTGTAATAGGATGTCAAAATAGAAATGTACCCAAGACAAATTTCAAAGGGAGGTACTAGATAAAATGCACACGACGAGTTCAAAAGAGTGTTGCTATTCACTACCTGCACCACTAAGTTCATTGCTATTATAAGAACACTAGAGACGTGCGCCACACCATGCAGAGATAATCTGCAAATGACAGTTGGACTGTGCTGACACTGGGTAGCGGGGAGAAAAAAGGCAGAAAGAGAAGATTACAGACCCAGATTTCACACGGAGCCCAGGCAGCCGGCGAGAGAAAGGTGTGAGGTGTGATATGTGACCTAGTGCTTCCTGCCACAAAGCTGAGAACCCATTTTCAACAAGCTCTGCGGGCACGGCACCCACAGTCTCCCCTTCTTACCCCCATACTGGACTCTCAGACGCTGTCGCCTGGAGTTGCAACAGGTAACTTGGTCAATTCTTCCTCTTAGAGCCGGTCTCCTAAAGCCTCGGTATTACAGGTCATGTAGAGTGCAGCCCCTCAGGAGCTGTGAAATAGAAACTTTCAAAAGATAAGCTCACGTTGAACTGCACAACTTGTGTCATTTCATAATTCTAAGCTTTCATAACCTGCATTTCCTGGGTGTAGCTGGCATGACGAAAGTGCCATGTAATTTGTTCAACACGGTGCTAGGAAGGACTCAACAAGGTTCTTAGGCGAATTGAGTCAATCTCTGAAGAATACACCGAGCTTGATTTGGAATCAGTTTTAAAAAGCAGGGGTTGGGCTTCCCTGGTGGCGCAGTGGTTGAGAGTCCGCCTGCCGATGCAGGGGACACGGGTTCGTGCCCCGGTCTGGGAGGATCCCACATGCCGCAGTGTGGCTGGGCCTGTGAGCTATGGCCGCTGAGCCTGCGCGTCCGGAGCCTGTGCTCCGCAACGGGAGAGGCCACAACAGTAAGAGGACCACGTACCGCAAAAAAAAAAAAAAAAAAAAAAAGAAAAGAAAAGAAAGCAGGGGTTGCCTTTCACGTCCTCGAATATTCCCTTGACTCTCCACCTCCTCCACCTTGCTATCCCCTCCCAGGGTGCCCTACACCCACCTGCCTCGGAGGACCCGCTCCTATTTCCTATAGCTGGGGACACTTGACTATCTCCTATCTTCCATCTCTCTTGTATCTTCAATCAGATTATTTCCCCCATGACCTGGAAAAAGAGCTCAGATCTCCTCTATTCTAAAAGTAAAATTAAGGGGGAAAAAACTACCAGGAAGACTTCCTCAGCCCTACCCTACCCTCAAGTACATCTAATTTCTCATCTTTAATCCTTAATCTTTAATTTTCTCATCTTTAACCAGTGATTCACGAATGCTGCTCTGTGGATTGGCTTCGTTTGAGCCACCTGTGGAAACTCAGTTTCATAGGCACAACCACTAAAGATTGACTCACAAGGTCTGACGTGGGGCAGAGGAATTTGTATTTTTCAGGTTTCCTCCAAATGATGAGGCTGTTCAGCCAAGTTTTAAAACCACTGGTTTATCCTCACTGTATTTATTTCATCACCACCCACTCCAAGCACCCGCCAAGCCGACCTGATCACAATCGGTTTCTCAGGAGTCGGCCATGACTTCTAACCGCCATATGCAGTAGGTTATTCTCAGGGTTCATTCTTGGCTTGTCTGTGGCAGTCAAGGCGGGAACAGGGCTCCATTTTCTTGACATTCTCTTCTCCCCTTTCTGTTGTGAACCTTCTAATGATAGTCTTATCACCGGGGCCATTAGCCCACGTCTTTTGCTACATCCACTCCTCCTTTCACCCAACACGTGAGCGTAAGCAAGACTGAGATGACGGCTTCCGGCTGCTGCATCTTTGGAGACCTCATTCAGTCCGATCGCGCTAATGAGGCTTGAATGTGATTTCCGCATACTCTCTCCAGCTCTGACTGCCCTCTGGAGCTAGACGATCACCTTCATCTCTATTCTCATCCTTCAACTGGGCAAGTCTCAAAGTCATCATTTCCCTAAAACTAATCACCCTTCCAGAAATCCCCGCTGTAGTCAATGGCATCTTTCCTTCAAGAATCTCTCTTCACAACCTTGCAATGTCTCTCACTTTTCTTCCCTTTTCCCCACACACTCATGCTTTTGACTTTCTCTTTGTGATATTCACCAGCATTACTTCTTGCACATCTGCCCTGCACCCGCAGAGCCTTTACCCGAGCCATCTCCCACTGCCTGGCATTCCCTCCCAACTCTCGTCTCCATTTCTCTAACCCCTGGACTTCCTTTAGGTCCCAAGCCAAATGCTACCTCTTTCCTGAAGCTTTTATGTCGTGTCCACTCTAGTACATGGAGATGCCTCCTTCCTCTGACCACCACTAACATGTATATTCCGTTCAGGTAGCGCTCAGCCCTTGCCGCCTGGTAATACTATTCCTCGCTTACATTTTGTCCCTGCCACTGGATTATGAGGGTTTTTGGAGGGCAAAGACTCTGTCCAATCTCTTTAAACCCCATCTTATAATACTATTCCTACATTTAATAAATGTTATTGACCGCAATTATAGAAACAAAAGCCTTTTGCCCCCTCAAAGCAAGAAGAAGCCTAGTTATCTGCATGAAAGGTAGAAGGCTAAAGGACTGAATTTCATTCAGCAGCTAGGACAGTTCACGCATCCATCGCCCTGTTGGCAAAATATGCATGAGTCCTTCTCCCTTTATTCCAGGCTGGTGTGTCCAGCCATCATGTCCCAGCTCAGCAGAACAGCCCCTGGCGTCACGGCAAACACCCATCCCAGCTGTGTGGGGAAGGACTGAGTCCCAACATAGCTTATGGCCCAACTCCACCTTCCCAGCTGGCTTAATATCCTGGAGGGACCCACCCAGCTGGGCAGATCCTTCTCATTTCCTTTCTCTGCTATTGTTCATTGATGCTGAGCTGAAGGGCTAGGTCCCTGTCATTAATTTAAAACAGGTGAACAAACTCCAGAGAAAGGCATGATTGTGTTCCAGGTGCCTCTACAGAGGGTCAGAATAGCAGAGTGAAGGGTAGCTGCTGAATTTTAAGCATTGTCCCAACCACTGGAAACCATTGTCAACTGGTCCAACTGCCTCTAGCACTGTAACATAGCTTCCTTATGAAGAGACCCCGGTGACGGAAAGCAGGAGTTGGTTTTCCAACAGGATATGTTTGTGCTCCCTCCCACCTCCTCATGACATATCCCTGCACATGGGCAGAAGAACCAAGCAAAGTTAGTGGTTTGTACTGTGGCAGCTACGTAAATAAGATATGTCACAGCCAACCCAATTTCCAATCCTCTTGTAAACAGCAAAATAGTATCTTTAGGTAGAAGCTTTCTGGTCATTCCTATCTAGTCTTTTTCTGTATTTTGTTCTAATTTTCCTACAACCTTCAGGCATCACCTATGCAATAAATAATAAAATGCAACATTGTAATAATTGGAAAAGACGCATACACATGTGGAGAAATCTTTTCAGCCATTAACATCACTTATTCTTGTTGAGTCAGATGCTTCCGTTTTGGTTTGGGAGGTTTGCGTACCATATAAGGCCAGGGCAACCCACTGCCCTGGGCTCTTGAACTCTCTGTAACCATGAATGCTAGTGAGTGAGGTGTTGGTAAACCAGTGGCACAAAATGCCCCAAGCATTTTCCCCAGCAAAAGTACTTTCAAACTAAAGTGATTCAAGGCAACTGTGATCCCCTCTAAGACATTTCAAACAGATCGGCTCTGCATGCTGGGCTCATTCTCTCAACCTTAAAATGTCAACTCGTGGATATTTTGTGGAAGGAGAGACTCTGACTAGGGCATATGCGTGGATGCCTGCCTGCTTTGATCCCCTAATTTAGACAGTGATTAGGGGAAAGGAGAGAAATGAGTCAGATACATTTCTAGGGGACTCCTAAGTTATTTAAAAGAATGAAGTGGATCTCTAGGTTACTAATTTGGAAAGATCTGCAAGGCATATTAAGCAGAAATCAATGTGAATGGTATGATCCCATTTTTCTTAAAAGAATAAAGCTATAAATTTTTTATACGTGAATGCATAAAAAAGTCAAACATAATAGAGATTATCTCTTTCTTGGAAAAGGACAACTGTGGTGTGGTAAGTGGGAGTGTTCGTTTTGCACTATATGACCTTTTATAAGAAGGATAAAATAATGGTTTCCTCATATAATTTGAGAAGTTAAAATATTATTTAAAAGAAGATAAGAAGTATCTAATCAAGGGTAATAAATATCCTAGGTACCTTTCTATCTAGGCCTGAAAATGACTATGATAACTTGTAGGTAGGGAGAAAAAAATGACTTCAAATAATTGACTTTCTTCATCCAATCCACCAGCAAATCCATTTGACTCTTCCACAAAATATATGTAGAGTTCAAGTGCTTCTCATCACCTCCCCTGCTCCCCTTGTCTAAGCTACACCATCACTCACAGGCATGATTGCGATGGCCTCCTGACTGTTCTGTCCTTGTGTTTGTACAATCTGTTTTCCATACCACTGGTCCTGAAAAATGCTCCCCCTCTGCTAAGAAACTTCCAGTGGTTTTTCATGTTATTCAGGGAAAAAGCCAGAGGTCTAACAGGGAGTGCAAGGCCCTGTAAGCCTCCGGCTATCTCTCCAACCCCATCTCCAGCCACACTGACCTCTCTGCTTTTCCTTGAACACTCTAGGTACACTCCTGCCCAGGGCCTTGGCACTTACTATTTCCTCTGCCTGAAATGCCGTCTCCACAGATTTCCCCATCATTTGTCCCTTCACTTCCTTCAGGTCTCTGCTCAAATGCCATCCTCAAGGCCCTCTCTGACTGTCCTAAACATTCCCATCTCATTTTCCTGCTTTATTTTCTGCTATCATCAAACATACTATGTATTTTATAACTTACTTTGTTTATTGTCAGTCTCCCCTTACTGGAATAAAAGCTCCTTTTAGATGGAGTTTTTTTGTTGGTGGTGGTGGTTTATTTGCTTGATTGTTTGGGTTTTTTCCAGCTTTATGGAGATGTAATTGACATATAACATTGTGTACATTTAAGGTATAAAGCATGTTGATGTGATACACTTATACACAGCAAATGATTACCAGCATAGCATTAGTTAACACCTCCATCCCGTCACATAATTACCATTTCTTTTTTTGTGGTGAGAACATTTAAGATCTACTCTTTTATTTACTTGCTTAGCTTTAATCAGTTTAGTTTTTGCTGCATCCCAGCATCTAGATCGTTTCCTGATCCTTATTAGGTGCTCAGTGATGTTTTGTGGAATGAATAAAGTTTGAGTGAGCCTCTTTAAAAACCGTATAAAAACAAAAAAAAATTTTTTTTAATAAGAATAAAAATGAAAACGGATCAACAAAAAATTATGTAACCTGTAATAAATGATAGTCATTCTAGTAGCATAAATAAATAAAGGAATACTCATTCAGTCTCAAAAAAAAAACAGGGGGAAGGACCTGAATCTGACCAAGTCATTCCTCTTACAACGTTTAGGTGACCTCCCTGTTGCTCTTAGGACAAAGACTAGGGTCCTCCTCCAGGATCTCCAGGCCCTTCCGATCTGGCCTGTACTCATCTGTGCATCCTTTCTGGGTCACCTCTCTCCAGCCACCCTGACTTTCTGCCTCTCTCTTGAAGACACTGTCTTTTCTGCCAAGAATAGGCCCTGCTCCCAGATCTTCACAGCCTGATCCCTTCGGGGCCCAACGGAGACGTCATTTTCTTAAGGAAGATTTCCTGCACCTCCAGACTAGATTAGGTTCCCTAAGGGGCTCATGGAGACCTCTGCTTTCCTTCACAGATGTCATATTGTTAGTAACTCAATATTTGTGTGAGTCCACTAAATGTCTACCACTCCTAGACACTAAGGTTCATGAGGGCTGTGACCCTGTCGTCCTTTCTCATGGCTGAAGCAGTCCCCAGAGCTTAGCAGGGCTGGTCATAGAAACCGGCTTCATAAATATTTGTTGAATGGATAAGTGGAGTCATGCCTGGGTGGATAGACGCTGTTTTAGTCCAGGGGCGCCCAGTTCAAATCTCTGCAAGGTCCCTCTGGGGAATGTGGGTCATTCTGAGAGACAGATGGGCTGTAAACAGCGATCCTCTTAAAAGTGGAGGGCAAAAAATGTGTATTGTTGGAGGGAAGGCCTTCATTCACAGGGCTTGTCAGCTAGGAGGCAACTCCATCAACAAAGGACACATGCACTGCTGGTGGTAGGCGTGGGAATAGGACCTCTGCAATCCCAGGGCAATGGCTGCCCTCACTGGTGGGTCTAGCCCTGCCCTGTCGGATACAGCCTAGCCACAGGCCACATGTGACTAGCGAGCCCTTAAAATTTGGTCCATGGGACAAGGAACTGATTTTTAAGTGTTATTTTATTCTATAACTGATATTTAAATTTAAAACTGTTATCTGAAAAAATTTCAGTATGTTTGTAATAACTTGGGTAGATGAAACTACTCTTTTAACTATAAATTTTAGGAAGTCTAAACATGGATTAAGTATTCCTTAATGAAAATTTAACATCTCATTTGAAGTGCAACAGATACCGAAGTTCAAAGATAGTACCCCAAAACGGTGAAATTTCTCATTAATAATTTGTATACTAATTACATACTGAAAAAATATTTTAGAAAGATTAGATCAAATAAAAAGCATTTTAAAAATTAATTTTATCGGACTCGATTTCTCTCTTCAGGGTGGCTGTTTAGAAATGTTTAAATTGCATACGTAGCCTGCATTCTATTTCTTTTGGACACCGTTTCTCTAGACTGCTGATTTAGAGAAAGAAAAATGAAAGAACATATTCCTTTCAAACCAGAGCCCATAAGTTTTAAACAGACATCACCGTGGCCCATATTTGGAAGGAGGAGACAATTGAAAAGAGGATCTTCCTTCTTTACATGAAAAAATTATCATACTAAAATGTGAAATGGTAGACACCCGCGTTACACCAAGCACTGCGGAAAAGAAGCAGGATTTATCTTCTCCCACAGATAGCTGTAATGTTCCTCACTGCAGTATTTTCGACCATGAGGGAGTTGTAGATTGTGGAGACAGCCTCTTTGAGACTGAGCTGGCCTGGCATATCAGCGAAACCGGTAATGAAATGACGATAGCGACTATAAATTACTTTGTTCGCCTGAAGTACCTTTCCTCCATGGATCTTGCAAGCTTTCACAAATGCTAATTAAATCTTTCACAATCGTCTACAAGGTCAAAATCTCACTTCGTTTTTTTGACTGGTGAGAAAGCAGAGTGGTGATTTGCCTAAGGCCACAGAACAAAGCCATCAAGACTAAGAAGGCCAGACGCACAGTCACTTTGTGGGGCTGCTCACCCAGCTTGCTTCTCTGAAGATGCCAGCCATTTAATCACAAAAATTATTCTCTCTTCCCGGAGGGCCAGCCTCCACTACCTCTGAAATAGCCCCTTCCTTGTTCAAGAGGAGTAATTGTCTTAGGTAAATGACAAAAAATAGATTTTACCACGTACTGCTTCAATGGAGAAGAAATGGTTGAAAAACAAAGTTTAGGCTGGTGAATTTTTACTGTTTCTTTGTAGACTGTGTGGTTTGGAGCCTTACTGCTCAAAACGTGGTCTGCTGGTCAGCAGCATTGCCATTATCTGCCATCTTGTTAGAAATGCAGAATCTCAGGCCTCACTCCAGACCTACTGAGTAGGAACGAGCATTTTGACAAGCTCCGCTGAGATTCATGTGTACATTAAAGTTTGAGAAGCACTGTCTGGGGGACTTGGGTTATAATCCGAATTTCTTTACTGTAAGTGACTGAAAGAAATTCACTTGCGCTCTCCCCTAAACATCTGTCCCTTTCTCAATCTCATTCTCTCTCTCTCTCTAATACACACACACACACAAATTTCTGCAGAACTACTTCTTTGTAAGGCTCTCAGTTTCCCTCTCCAGTGACACCAGTTTGCACATCGGTGAACATCTCAAGGTGCCGAGTTATCTTCAACTTTAGGCAATCTTAGCGCTCTAGTCCTCAACCATTGGACTGGGAGGGTTGTGCAAACTCAAATGCCTACAGGGGTCACGCAGGTAATGTGGATGGGCGTCGAGAGCCATGTTTGTTTTAGAAAGGAATCTGTGTGTGAGTGTGAGTGTGTGTGTGTGTGTGTGTAATGTAAGACAATCCTATTCTTTTTTTAACCATTTAAAAAAATTGAGGTATAGCTGATTTACAATGTTATGTTAGTTTCAGGTGTACAGCAAAGTGATTCAGTTCTACATGTATAGATATTCTTTTTCAGATTCTTTTCCATTAGAGATTATTAACAACATATTGAACATAGTTCCCTGTGCTCTACAGTAGGTCCTTGTTGTTTATCTATTTTATACATAGTAGTGTGTATCTGTTAATCCCAAACTCCTCATTTATCTCCCCATCCCCCTGCCCCTGCCGCTATCCCCTTTGGTAACCACAAGTTTGTTTTCAGAAAGGAATCTTCATTTGTGTTCTTTCAGTTCAGACACATTTGGTTTGCTTACAATAAGCCACTTAGAGTCATCGTTACTGTCACAAAGCAGTATGTTCATTGTTGGTTTTCATAAAACATGGTCTTACCTTTTGCTCTCCATTTTTGATAGAAAGAGAAGGTACAAGAAATGGTTTATATTTCCCTGAACACTACTATACCAGCAAACTAACAAGACAATCACAGCTTCCGTTGCCCCCCTGCCCACTCCCCGGGAGTGGAAGGCCCTGTGCAGATGGAGAGGCATGCTGGTGGGAAGGGGGCAAGCCATCGCTGCTCCAGCCATTGTCTCCAGGCAGGAATTTGGGGCCATTCTACCGGATCCTCCCATTTCTTAAAGAGAAGCCGGAAATCTGGATTTTTATGTGAAATCTCCCATTTTTTAATGTTGGCAATTAATTCAATTGCTTTAAACATTGTGCGAGCCAAATAAAACATATATGCAAGCCAAAATCTACACCCTCTGGACTGTGGTTTCCATGTCTTTTAGAGCAAAGTCTCAAAAGAGAGCATGTTACTGTTTTAGTTTGGCGTAGATGTCCACCCATGGTCCTATCAAGTGGGGTCAAGGTGTGGAATCAACCGGAAGAAGCATAGGCTAAGCCTACCCTTCAGCAGGGACTGGGGGGCAGGATGCTGTTTCCAAAGAAGCAGATGTGAGTTGGGTGGTTACCCCAACACGTATGTTACATTGACAAATATATAAAGAGAAGATTCTGGGGGACAATAAGCTATACACTTTATTAAAAGTCGGGCATATTGGGGTATAAATTCACGCTTTTTAGAGCGTGGTTCTATGAGTTTAGACATAGGTAGACAGTCTTATAATCATGACCACAATCAAGATATAGAAAAGTTCCGTCACCCCCCTAATTTCCCCATATGCCCCTTTATAGATAGCCCCTACCTCTAGCCCCTGGCAACCACTAATCTATTCTCTGTCCCTATAGGTGTGCCTTTTTCCAGAATGTCATATGTTTTTGTTTTTGTTTTTGTTTTTCTTTGCTGTACGCGGGCTTCTCACTGTCGTGGCCTCTCCCATTGCAGAGCACAGGCTCCGGACGCGCAGGCTCAGCAGCCATGGCTCACGGGCCCAGCCGCTCCGCGGCACGTGGGATCTTCCCGGACCGGGGCACGAACCCGCATCGCCTGCATCGGCAGGCGGACTCTCAACCACTGCGCCACCAGGGAAGCCCCCCAGAATGTCATATGAATGGAATCATACAGCTATAGCTTTTTGAGTCTAGCCTCTTTCACTCAATATAATGCATTTGATATTTCACCACATTATTACATTTATCAGCAACTCATTTCTTTTTATTGCTGAGTAACTCTCCATTATATGGATGACCCACCATTTGTTTACTCACTCACCAATTGAAAGATAGTTGGTGACTGCAAATAAAGCCACTATAAACATTCACATGGAAGTTCCAGTGTGAAGATAGCTTTCATTTCTTTTGGGTAACTACCTCAGAGTGGGATTTCTGGGTCTTATGGTAAGCATATGCTTAACTAAATAAGAAACGGCAAACTTGTTTTCCCAAGTGGCTGAACCATTTGGCATTCCCAACAACGGTATTTGAGAGTTCTCGTTGCTCTGTATGCTCTGCAGCACTTGTCATTGTCGGCATTTTGGTTTTGTTTTATTTTGTTTTGTCTCAGCCCTTCTAATAGATGTGTGGTACACACCCCTCTTTGATGGATTGTGCCAAGCGTGTAGACGATGATCCCCTAAATCTGTGGTCTCAGCATAAGCAGCTAAAAGTTGTCTCTGGTATAATGTCTTATCCTTGCACAGACCGACCTATCCATCTTTAGTACATTCACATGTGTAATAAGGTAAGTGATTTTTAATTCTGCCAGACTCAGATCTCCCTGACGTGACTTATGGCTATTCTGCTACCGAGCCTTGAGAGATTATGGGTAACAGCCAAGAAAAAAAGATGACTTTGAACAGCTCTTTCACCGGTTAAAAATAATACTGAAACCAAATGTAAACATAAAAGAAGTGGTCAGATTCAGGTTACATATTAACGGTGTTTGGTCAGACCGGAGCAAGGCGCAGCTGTAGAAAACACCTTTCACTTATCACTGTTTCCAAACCTCCCTACCTGGACGAGACTTGACTGGATCTACAAGAGATCTTTTGAAAAGATGCAGGGAAGACAAACAGCACACATTTCCTGGCAATAAATTTAAAAGGTTGCTAAAACATTCCAGAGATTTTCGCTCCACATTCCTCTGGCCAACACATCTGCAATCTGCCAATCCTTAAAAATCAGTGTTTTTGCATCTTAGTCTCACAAACATCTTTGAAAATACCTTCCCTCTCGGTCTCCATGTCAGACAAATCCAGCTCTTTCCATTTTCTAAAACCACAGAAATATATTGTTTCTTAATTCATGCAAGATTGAGCTCACTGAAATGAAAATAATTTTTCAGATAGTTTGTTTGGCCCACTCTTCCCTACCAGATGATTCCATTCTTGAAATGGTCCTGTGATTTTATTCTCTCATTACAGAGGTGTCCAGCAAAATAAAGGGGCTCAGTTCAGAAATTATATAGGAGCAAAACTATTACTCTAAAAATAAGGATTTGATAGACTGTGTCATTAACCCCAATTCCTCACCCCTCCCTGTACTCATGTGCCTTTTGCCATGTTCTTCCCACAGAGGAGCAAGTATATCTTCCCTCCCATGGACTTTGGGTTCAGCCATGTGACTTTCTTTGGCCTATAGAACGAATCAGAAGTGATGGTGTGCTGAGCATAGGCCTTCAGAGGCCTCATGCGTTTCTGCTCATCTGTTCATGCTCATGAGATGAGTATGTCCCAAGTAGCCTACTGGCCTCAGGAAGACAATGAGAGAGACATGGAGCAGAGCTCGGTCAGCTGCCGCAACCCAGGTGACCCATAGACCTACATGGAGAAGCAGAACTGCCCTGTCAAGTCCAGCCTAGACCAGCTGAACCCCAGCCAAGCCTATGCGTGAGCCATGATAAATGTCTATTTCAGCCACTGAGCTCTAGACTGGTTTGTTAAGGAGCCAACTGATATATTCTGAATTATTAAAAGAAAAATAATACCAGCTACTTAATATCTTTAACTCTGCCTATTTTCCATAAGGAGTGAATTTGTAAAGGAAGAAACTTGGGAGAGGTCCCAGGTTAGCTGGAAGAAATCCCTCATAGCTCCATGTAGCCCTGTTCAGCAAGCCAGCCAACACTTCATCTTCATCGTTGCTGATGCATGGGGACAGGATGTGAAGTCACTATAGTACCATGGACCACTCCATCTCCAACATTTCCTCTTTATTTTCTCATTTCTCTATGGCAGAGGTTCTCAACTAGGGATGATTTTGCTCTACAAAGGACATTTGACAATATCTGAAAACACTTTTGGTGATCACAGCTGAGTTAAGGAGAAGGTGAAACTGGCATCTAATGGGTGGAAGGTAGAGCTGTCGTTAAGCCCCGCAATGCACAGGTCAGCCCCACAGCAAAGAATAATCTGGCCCAAAATGTCAATAGTGCCAAGGTCGAGCTACTCTGTTCTATGGTTTAAGTTGAAATTATGTGATGTTTCCCCCTTACAAAAGTATATAAGTGTGAGTCTGAGGAATTGTATGGTAAAAATGTATTAAATATATAAAAATTATCCTTTTTTAAAATTCAAGCCAACTTTCTGTATACAATGGGCAACACATATAAATGCATACTTTCTTCAAAGTATAAATGACTCTTTTCCATAAATGTCCTGAGCAAATAATAATTGAGTAAACAAAACTTTCTTTTGAATATTTCCAATTATCCAGAAATAATTACTAGTACCTCAATTTAGCTGTCAAGAAAATTCCACTTCATTCCAAATATTTTTGGATAAACAAATAAACAAAGGCATCCATTCCTGATCGGGTCCCTCCCCTCAACCCCACCAAGGGCACTAGAGTTTTAAAATGTGGCAGTCACAATGGCTGGGACACGAGGCCATTTTGAGTGAAATTGCTATATTATGACAATATCCTTTAATGTTTCAGTAAGTAAATGCTATTAATGACATCCTGGGGAGACCAGCTTACTATTGAATTCTAACCTCAACATCTGGGTCTGTGTGCCAAGAAGAATAACCCGCTCCCCAGAATCACTGAGAATTGATAGGGGTTGTCAGGCTGGTGAATCAACTGTGGTTGAAACATAGGTGTGGAATAGTACATATGTGGCTAATTCTGATGAAATTCTGTATTTGGCTAGGATGTCTAAAATAATGAAGCTGGTAAGGCTGAGAGAGACTCATGGGATTAATGATTGAAGGTTTTTAATGCATTGATGTGTTTGGTAGGTTTTGTGCATTTTTAAAACTACACAGAACTTTAAAATAAACTGGGGAGTTAACAAAAGAGAGGACCCAGGATGGTCTGCTCAAGATTTGAAAGGATGAAGATAAAATAAGTCTGCTGGAATAGCATTTCAAATCATGAACAAAGGATAAGGTTACAGAGCAAGAGCCATAAAGCCAGAATTAAGCTGAAGGGCCCCCAAAGAGGACAGGTGAGATCAGGGAATTACCAGGAACTACGGTTGGTGTGGTCATTCCTCAGCAACATTCTGTGACAGAACAACATTTGATGTACAGTAGAAGCTAGCACAACATTATAAAGCCATTATACTCCAAAAAAAAAAAAAAATTAAAAACAAAAAGGTAGTGGTCAAGATTTGATTGGTTTGAAGAATCAAGGCCACAGGAGTAGCCTAACTTAGAACTGAGGCTGAACCCTGGGATAATATTTTTACAGAGCCTGATGATCCTTAACTTGTGCCAACCTTAAATACATACAGTATTGCTAACCTAACTTGACTAGGGAACAAAAGTATTCAACCTAAAAAGTGACAGCACTTTAAATTGTTGGTAGCATATGCTCTAGCAGTAGATTTAATCTATGTTTCACAAAGCTATGAGATTCAACAGAGACCCACACCAGAAGGAAAGAGAGAGAGAGAAGCCAAATGTGTGGGTATCAGCTCGCTACCCTCACTTTAACCAAGAAAGCCTCCACCTTTTTCTGTTTTAAACATTGGAGCTTCTGTCTAACGTTTAATCTGAAAAAGTAGATTCTGCTGCTGAAACAAAGCTTAGGAAGGAATATTGCTGGAGAATGAAAGAAGTCAAACTGTGACCCCAGCGTCCAGAGTCTTTTAGACAGAGGCATTGGAAATTGTTCTGAGCAAAGCAACACTATGAAAAGGGAAGCAGGCCTGTCTGTTGGGAGGCTCCTCCTTGATTTCATTCGTGTTGGGGGACCCATATAATTTAGGGATAATCAACCAAGACAGCCCTGGGCAAACCAGAATGTTTGGTCACCCTAATTATAGCAGCTACTGGCCGTATTGACACAGGCCTTAGTGGGAAAGATAGACCCATTTCTAAGTCTGTCATCAGTGTGAATTGCTGTCACATTGACCAAAGAAGATGGTTCCAATAAAGAAGTTAATTTGTACAATTGGATTGAGCATACATACCAAGGCTTTTTTTTTTTTTTTGTCCACTAAATTGGAGAAGAGAGAGGAAACCTCCCTAAAGTTTCTATAATATTAATGTCATAATTTTATATTATAGGCCCTCCCCTCCCCTGACTTTGAAAGCACACAGAGCAGATTATTGAGGACTGTCCAACCGAAGTCACTAAAATGACAAGGAAACTTAGTGGCTGTGCCACTGTTCATTGATAGTCCCCAGGAATACATTTGGTTACGCCATTAACCAATCTCTAAAGCACATGGAATGCTGCTCTGACTGTGGATGTGTACGTTTGTACCCGTCCTCTCTACCACTGCTAGCCACCACCATATCCCCAACCCCAAAGCCATTCAGATTCTGTTTGGGTGATAGTTAACACATCTAACCACTTCACCAAAAGACCAACAAGAGGAAACCACCCGTGAGAGAGAAAGTTAGCTTATTACAAGTGCTGACCACCTCACACCTTGTGTTTGTTCACTGAGTTTGCCAGAAATTTCCCTTTTGACAGCCTAATTTACAACTTTCTTTGAGCTGCCAAATCATCGCCCAGTAGACTTCTCCTATTACCCCTACTCTGCTCCCCATCTATGGCCTTCTCATGGAGCATTAAACAAAAAAGCTCAGACCAAGCAAAAGTGTGACCCACATCCGGCACAAATAATCTACCTGTCACTCACCGGCCACACTTGGCAGTTGGCAACAATAATGTGGGCGGCCAAGTAATTATAGCAGGGAAGTTGGAAGAAGAAATTTATGAGTTTCAATCTAAATGCTTGGCATGCTGTATCACTAGAACACTGAGCTCCTAAAAGTCGGGAACAGAGAACTGTAAAAATTGTGTAGATTAAGGGCTCTGAATTACATATCAAGGGTCTGTCTCATCATTGTTAAAAACTATTTTACTTACTAGGCATTTATCGTTCCTTGCCCTCAAGTGGTTCCTGGATCTCTCCCTGAAGAATTTAGAAACTGAGGAGGAAGGATAG
This sequence comes from Neophocaena asiaeorientalis asiaeorientalis, assembly GCF_003031525.2. Classification (NCBI taxonomy): domain Eukaryota; kingdom Metazoa; phylum Chordata; class Mammalia; order Artiodactyla; family Phocoenidae; genus Neophocaena; species Neophocaena asiaeorientalis. Next base: position 1,249,693 of record NW_020173201.1, read on the forward strand.
AAACCAACAAGCCACCAGCACCAGACCCAAACTCCAATTGAAATATCACTACCAACAGTGATACTTGACCATCACATGACCATCTCCATGTGCTGGAATTAGAGTTGGTTTTTATTTACTTCCTGCTGGCTTTCTGTATTTTCTAAATTTTCTACTCTAAACACACATGCCTCTTATAATTAGAAAGATATAAATGTTGATAGAAAAAGGTTGTGGAATTAGAATTCAAATGCAGGTCTGTCTGATGACAAAGCCCACTCCTCATGACCTCTCTATCATGTCCTTCTTTTACACTCTTATCTATTTTATTTTTATTTACTAAACAGGTAAATCGAGTTGAATGCGTGCCAGATACTTTGCTAAGCATTTTAAAAGTATTAACTTGCTTAAGCTTCACATCAACTCTGTGATATGGATACCATTCATATTCTCATTCTACAGATGAGAAAACTGAGGCACAGAAAGATGAGGTAACTTGCTCAAGGCGGCACAGCTGGTGAGTAGCAAAACTGGGATTCTTCCCCTGGCAGTCTGGCTCCAGAGTCTACGATATTAAGCACTCTGCTAACCTGCCTCAACCTTCTCCTACTTAAGATAGATGATCTCTGGCCCTCATAGTCTTTTCCAAGCTGACCGGGCCCCCATCGCCTGTGTCAGGGCAGGGCGGTCAGGCCAAAGGAGAATTTTTCATAAGAGCTGGCCTAGCCGGATTACTAGTGTAATCAGCTCTAGCCTCAAAGCCTCAGGATGAGAAGCTTCAGATGAAATCAACTCCAGTCAGCGTCCATGACAATGAGGAATAAAAGCTGTGAGGATCCCGCTGCCTGAAAAGAAGTCACCACAGCATCATTCTCAGCTCATCCAGCACAAATTGAAATTAAGATCCTTGCAAGTGATTTTGCCTCCCTGACTGGTCCCTGGCTTTCTGTTTTTCTTAAGTGTTACCTTCTCAGCCCACTCCTCCCTGCATCACACGCAGGCCATCCACGTCCATCTCCATAGAGGGACTCACCCACACTGAGCCAGACAGCTGACCTCGCTAGACCCCAGATTTTCATCTGTAAACTTGGGGGTTTGAACTGAGGATCTCCAATTAGGATGCCACCTGGCATTTGTATAGGGATTTATGGTTTGTAAGCTACTTCCATGTCCATTACCTCATTCTATCTCCCGATGACCCCAGACTGTAGACACAGTAGGAAGGTTACCCTCAATTTCCAGGTGAGAACACTGAGGTTCCTCGGTAGCAGAGAAGAAAACCCAGATCTACTGATTAGAAGCCCAAAGCTCCTTCCTCTTCACCCCCCAGCATCCCCAAGGGCCCTTCCAAGCTCACTGTCTGTGCTTCTGCACCTGTCTCCTAGGTCCCTGGCCCTCACTAGGCAGCGCTCTTTGTAAGTTGAAGCTACCTGCTGCAGCATCCTGGCTCCCAGAGACAAGTAAGGCTCACTTGGTACCTGAGGACCACGGTGATGAAAGTTCGCCCTTTAATTTTCATGCCCATGAGTCTGGAGCATCAGAGCCAGCCACTGAGACCATGAACAGATGTCAGAGTTGACCTGGGTTTTCTGGGAGTCACATCTGGCTGGCCTTGCCCCAGCCTGTTACTTCCCTCCACAGCTGGTCATCATGGAGGCGGCAGGCCCGCCTGCGGGGGCCGGTGGGGTGGGGTGCGGTGAGAGAGCTAAAGGATTATCTGGGTCCTGGACTGGCTCACCCTCTGCCTTTCATGTGTCTCCTTATGTACATCTGATGTGTTATCTACACGTGCACTGTGCCACGCATCTTTAGCTTTCCGGAAGGTCCTTACCTACATAACGGGAGTCCTTGGCTGAAGAGGAAACAAAACTGACGTGATTCAAAACGAGTGGCAGCCAGATAAGTACTGTATGAAGGCTCACAACACACAGAGCTTGGGGCTAAAAGTATGCACCCTAATTAGCGTAAAAATACACCCCACTTGCCTGAAACGGTTCTAATTTACACCTGCTGTCCAGTTGTAAATTTTAATAGGAGCCTCTTTCGCTCTCAGAAGTTTCCTACTTTGGACAGTAAATTATATGAATACATTATCTATGATGTAAGATCGAAGACCACCAAACTACAGAATCTCTAAGCGGGAAGGCGTGTCCAAGACCTTTAAGCTGAGCATCCCTTCCAGTGCTTGGAATCCCCTCTTAAACACAACAGACTTTAAGCTCTATCAAGCAGTGCATTTGGACCCACAGCTTCATAAAGATTTTGAGGTCACTTCATATGTGTCTGTCTTGTCTCAGTAGTTTATAGCATTAGAAGACATCATAAACATTAATGAAGGAGAGAATGATACCAGAATAACTTGGTCACAGATGATGCAGAGATGTTTAGCAGAAAGGAAAAGGGAACTAAAATTCCTGAGGGCCCACTATGTGCAGTACACTGAGGTAAGAAAAGGAAAGTAAATATCTCAAGATTCTATAAGCTAACAACCATCAGCAGGACTGGGATTTTAACTCTACTCTTTTTTTAATTCAATATTTTCATTTATTTATTTATTTATGGCTGCATTGGGTCTTCGTTGCTGCACGCGGACTTTCTCTAGTTGAGATGAGCTCTTCATTGTGGTGCACGGGCCTCTCATTGTGGTGGCTTCTCTTGTTGCAGAGCACGGGCTCTAGGCACGCGGGCTTCAGTAGTTGTGGCACGTGGGCTCAGTAGTTGTGTCTCACGGGCTCTAGAGAGCAGGCTCAGTAGCTATGGCGCACGGGTTTAGTTGCTCCGTGGCATGTGGGATCTTCCCGGACCAGGGCTCGAACCCGTGTCCCCTGCATTGGCAGGTGGATTCTTAACCACTGCGCCACCAGGGAAGTCCTGAATTCTACTCTTTCTGACCTCGAAGGCCATGCATGTTGTTCCTAGTAGAGGCTGTGGCCTCCCACTTGGTCCCCCTCCCCATTTCCTCTCTCCATTTGTGCTTGAGGTGGGAAAGCAAAAAGTGTCAAAGAGAGTTTTCACCTCTTATGCCAGGCAACCTCTCCCGCAATCTGCCAATTCCTGAAGAACACACTTCTTCGATGAAGGGCAGAGACACAGCACCCCGCTGAATAAATCCTGTTACAACCTACCTCCAATTTACAAGTGTCTGCTGTGGGCGCAGTCCAGATGTCATGTGAAGTGACACTGAATGGTGAACAAAGTTATTAAATAATTTCAGTGTTCTCCTTCTTTTCGAGGGAAAGGTAAGGGCTGAGAGAAAGAAGGAGAAAGGGAATTTGGAGCTGCTCTGGTGCCCTGGAGTGACATTGCCATGGCCTCATTTCCTGCCTGGGCTATCACTTCAGAGCAATTGTTTTCTTCTGTGAAGACACTTCAAAGATTCTCAGAGACAGATGCTCTTGTGACTGGCCATAGCGAGCAGCAAAAGGCTTGGGGAGAATGATGAAGCATTTCTCATGCCCCGTAGACTGGGAAGTGCTTCACAGCCATGTGGCAGATATGAGTGGGCAGAGCAGCTGTGGAACAGCCCCAAATGAGGTGGCGAAGGAAGCAACAAGCCAGGGGCCGGCTGCAGTGGCAGCTTGCAGAGGTTCACAGTTGAGGCCATGGCTGGGGGTGATGGAAAACTAACATCATCCCATTAAGTAAAGTCTGAGGAAACTATGCGGAAAGCAAGAATGAATCGAAACACTGCCAGCCACTAACTTTAAGTTCAGCTGTGGGTGTGCACGTTCTTCTGTGTACACGTGCTTGCAGTTTCCTGTTATATTGTTTCTACACATAATTGTAGTGTGCCTACCATATAGTGGTGAGCACTACAGGCTTGGTCTCTGTCCTGATGGAGAGTACGGTATCAGGGACTCTGTAAGCTCTGCTCCTCGGTGCCAGGTTTTGAGGCAATGTGGCCTAGTGGAAAGAGACAAAACAGCTCAGTGACCATGTTCGAGTTTTTTCACACCTATTTGGATCTCAAGTAGGGTTTTCCAAAGCACAGTCCTTGTAGTATTATTATGTAGTGAAGACGTTTTGCTTTAATTGTTTTGGAATTATTTAATGTGTGAGTATCCCATTAGACCCAGTGTTTTCATGGACTTTGTGGCTTAAGCAAGGCTAAATAAAAATAGTGAATCATTTTTTTTTAATTAAGTGAGTCATAGTGGAGGTGGTACAAAGAAACAGCAAAAATTGTGAAAAGACAACTCGAAGAACTGATGTTTTCAAATCCCTAGGATAACGTGTGTGAAAATAAAAATGCATGTGGCCCATAGAAATAGAAGAGGTTGTAGTTACCCCTCAGTGGGCATTTGCTCCCTCAAGCATCCAAACAACGTTGGATGAAGCAACGATCTTGTAAAGAGCACTGCTTCCTATGCCCTTGCAGACAGCTTGGCCATCGTTCAGAGGCACTGTGTGCTGATGCTATGGGGAACTAACAAAGAGTGAGACCTAGTCACTGGCCCAAAAAGAGTATAATTTAGTAGGAAAGAAAAGACGAGCAGACAAATAACTGTAAAATGGGATAAGCCCCAAAGAGGAGGTACAAAGTCCCCATAGGAGGTGCTCAAAGGACGGATAAGTCACGCCTGCTGGACGAGGTCAAGAAAGACTTCATGGAGATTTGAGATGGCATTTGAGATAAGCCTGGAAAGATGGGTAGAATTTCAATGACCCAAAAAAGAGAGGGAGGGGGATCTGGGAGACATTCCAGAGAAGAAGAAACACTTGAGCAACGGTACAAAGACTGGGAAGTGGTATCAGGATAGCAAATCCCTTTTATTTTGCTGAGATGTAGAATACAAGTCAGGCAGAGGATGAGGTGGGATTATAGTATAACAGGCCTTGAACCAGACTAAGGATATTCTACTTCACGTAGTGGAATAGGATTGGGGGTAATGGAGAGTTTAAAAAGTGATTGGATCTGCACTGGAGAAAACTAAACCTGAAAATGGACTGGAAGTAGAGGTTATCATCACCCCAGCCCTGGTTATTGTGATTGACTAGGAGAAGCATAATAAAATGTGAGTTTGGAGGACCAAAATGATGACTTTTCAGAGAGACTGTCTAGGACCTGGGAATTGATTACAGGAGGAGATGTGATAGGAAAGATCCAAGGAAAACTAGGTTCCCTCCTATTCTTCTGATATATGTTAATAATATATTAATTGTATTATAATAAATATGTTAATATGGTATAATAATACTGTCTTACATATCATATATGTACATACATGCATATTTGTGTATATATAATATATAAAACGTGTTATTTAATACAATACATAAATTATATATTACATATAATGAACCATTGCCACTTGGTCCATTTAATCTTGAGTTTTTGCTATGCTTGGATTTGCATGTGTGAATATGCAGATAGCAAGCCACCTATTTTCTCTTCCAAAATAAGGATCATCTTCTTGGTCTTCTGTTCTTTTTTACTTCCCCTGGTCTCTTCTCCTGGACACCTTTCTCTCTTGAGGTTAATGTGGTCCGCAAAGGCATTTATGTTTCTATTACATCACTTACAAGTGTTTGCTTTGGCCTACAACTTTAATATATGTAATGTTTATATATATTATACAACACATTTATATATATTTTAAACAAACTTTTGCAGATGTAGTTAAAGTTACACACCCTGAGAAGGGAAGAGTATACTGGATCATCCAGTTGGGCTCAACCTTATCACATGAGTCCTTAAAAGTGGAGAATCACTTCTTTTTCCCAGCTGGGGTCAGAGAGAGAGAGAATGAAGACGGAGCCAGGGTCGTGGAGATGTGATGTTGCTGGCTTTGGAGATGGAGGAATGTGGGCAGCCTCTAGACACTGGAAAAGGCAAGGAAATAAATTCGCCCCAGAGCCACCAGAAGGATGCAGCCAGAAGGCACACAGATATGCTGCTGCCTCCCTGGTCTGCCTCTTCCACTACTAGTATGGCTAAAGGCCTGAGGAAGTCACTCAAACTCTCTGAGTCTCCTTGGCCTCAACTAAAATGGGGGTGATGCCTTGTCACGGAGGTTCAGGAGGTACAATCAGATCTCAAATCCATTGTCCCGTGCTTCTCATGCACAGGCCAGTCAGTAGGAAGTGTCAGGGCTTCTGCAAAAATAGCTAATTGAACATCACTTTATCAAACCATGTTCCTTCTCTGTTCAAAACCTCCCAGGGGCTCCTCTTCTTACTTATAGAACAACCTAAAGGCTTCCCCTGTTCTCAAGGCCTTCATGACACAATCTGACCCCACTTCCTCTCTGACTGTATCTCTTTCTGCTCTTCTCCTTGCTGACTTTGATCCAGCCATACTGGCCACCTTGCTCTTTGAGGGGGCACACCAGGCATCTACCAGCCTCAGGACATTTGCACTTGCTGTTTTCTCTGTCTAGAATCCTCTTCCTCCATATCCATATGGCTTTCACCCTCAACTGCTTCAGATCTTCACTCAAATATTACCCTCTTTCTGAGGCCTTCCCTAATAGCTCAACTTAATATTGCAGGACCCCCAACCAAACACTCCTCATCCCCTTCCTCTACTTTAGTTTCCTCCACAGCATTTTATCTTTTAACATAATACATATTTTATTTATTCTGTTTACAGCAAAACACATTCCATGGGAATGTAAGCTGTATCAGGGCTCTTCATGGGAGACATAGAATAGGTACATCATAAATATTTGCTGAATAAACAAATCAGTGTGTACACAAATCTATCTGTAATCAAGAAATAAATATCAGCATTGTCTCCCATTAAGGACATCCCCTTTCACTTTCAGATGAAAAATGAAGTCAAAAGAATGGTAATCAACTTGTCATTGAACAAGGAAGCTGCAGCTAAGATCAAGCCTTTGACTGGTCTTGTTGAGCCCAACCAGCTCAAAGTAGGAGTGGAAACATGATCAAGGGTCGCAAGACCCAGCTCTTGTCTCCTGGACAGAGAGAAACCAGAGAGAGCCGGCCTTCCGATTTCCTATCCTTCCTGGTTTCAACCAGTCTCTAAAAACCATGAGAACAGTTTGTCTCAGTATTTCAGTACTTCCGCTTCCAGGCCCAGGAAAGAGCAGGAAGTGTGGGGGTGTGTGAAAATTGAGAGAAAAGAAGAATTAAACCTACTACATGTAAAGGGCTCAAAGACTTCCTCTGCAGCCTCTCACAGCACATGGGTTTTAACGTGCTTTCACTGAGCCTAGGGGGACCATTCTCAGGCGGAAGACCAAAACCCAAAATGCAAGTGTTGGTACTCATTCATCCAACACAGACTTACTGCAGGACAATTTTGTGCCCAGAGGAAGACAGATATGATCCTTGTCCAAGTGAGCTTACACTTCATGGGGGTATGATTTAGAAGGATAAACTCATTTCAGGATCTACCTTCCCAATAGCCATGCTGAGTAGGCTGAGTTTCTAAAAGGGTCCCCAAGGGGTGCCTTAGACTATGAGGAATTGTATGTAGGGTTTAAGGCAAGCTTTAGAATAAGGCCTATGAAGGCTCTAGTCTTGGCTTTGCTACACTTACTAGCTAAATGTAAACTTCCTAAAGGAAGGACTGTGTTTATTTCATTTACCACTCTATCCCCAGCACTCAGCATAGCACCCAATACTCTTAACAAATACTTGCTGCCTAAAAATATTAAACTCTCAGAGCCTCCATTTCCTCGTTTGTAAAATGGGATTACAAAACCCAATTCGTGGCTTCCCTGGTAGCGCAGTGGTTAAGAATCCGCCTGCCAATGCAGGGGACACAGGTTCGAGCCCTGGTCTGGGAAGATCCCACATGTCGCGGAGCAACTAAGCCCGTGCACCACCAACTACTGAGCCTGTGCTCTAGAGCCCGCGAGCCACAACTGCTGGGCCCGTGTGCCACAAGTACTAAAGCCCAGGAGCCCTAGAGCCCATGCTCTGCAACAAGAGAAGCCACTGCAATGAGAAGCCTGAGCACCGCAATGAAGAGTAGCTCCCGCTCACCGCAACTAGAGAAAGCCCGTGCACAGCAAGGAAGACCCAACGCAGCCAAAAATAAATAAATTTTTTAAAAAAAAAACCAAAAACCCAATTTGTGAAGTTACGTGAGGATAACATGAAACTGAGTATGGCAGTGCCTGGTACATGATAAGCATTCATGTAAATGAACTGCCGTTTGGGTGGCAAGGGTGGTGGTCTGATGGCAGAGGAGGTTTAGTTAGCTCTGGGTAAACTGTAGCACATTCCTATCCCTAAAGATTTGTTCTATCTGGAATCTTGGACTAAGCATGGGCTTGATGAGTTGGATCTCAGGGTGATCCATTTCTGTTAGAAAAGTCCTGTTCAAATTGAGCCAGAAACTCTGGAGAGGGGAAGGATGTGTTTTACATCCCAGCTACTGCGGTGGCTGGCAGCAGAACTGAAAGAGCGTGACTCAGCACAGCCCACATGGGGGGCTAAGGCCCCTCCGTCTCTGCTGTGGGACTGGAGGGGGGAGGGGTACCAGGCTTAATTGCATCTGATAAATGGATTGCAAAGAGCAAGGGCAGGCAATTGGAACATTTTCCCAGCCATTCCTCTGTTAGATTCTCAAAGCTAAAAAAAAACTGCTAAATGTCCTTTCCCTAACTACCTATCTTCACATGCAGCCCAGCTAAGTTTCCCTTGAAGTTCACTAGCCCACTTCCTTAGTAGGTCTACAGGGCCATCTACCAACCTGCAGGGGTTAAATAAAGACCGAAGGCCTTTCTGGAAGCTGAAAATCCTAGGATTCCTTCAAAGCTTTGGAGGTTCAGCTCAGAATCTCCTTGGTTACAAGGAATGGGTCTCAGAGCTTCAAGCTGAGCCATACTTTTTGGAAAACTGTGCTCTTTCTAATACTTCTCATAAAGGTACTAATATAAATGAGATATCTTCCAGAAATAAAAGCAAATAGCCTTGAGCTGGATGCCAAAGACATTTGTGAAAAAGATCCACAAGAATAGGATAGGAGCAGCCTTGTGTGCGATAATCATTTCAGAAGTGCTTGATGATACACGTGGGTTTCGTCTTAGCAGTCGAGGTGGAAATGGGGAATGTCTTCTCAAAGGAATAGAAAATGCAATGGCAATGATTTCAAGTCATGGTTGATATTACTGGATTTAACCATTTATGTTACCTTTTCCTAATTTTAGACACCTAGCTTTAAATTAACTGCTCTAGGGCTTCCCTGGTGGCACAGTGGGTGAGAGTCCGCCTGCCAATGCAGGGGACAAGTGTTTGTGCCCCGGTCCGGGAAGATCCCACATGCCGCGGAGCGGCTGGGCCCGTGGGCCATGGCCACTGAGCCTGCACGTCTGGAGCCTGTGCTCCGCAATGGGAGAGGCCACAACAGTGAGAGGCCCGCGTACCACAAAAGAAAAAAAAAAAATTAACTGCTCTAATAAAAAGGAGCAATTTAATTAGTAATAGGTAATAGGTTCTTTTGATTTTTGCAAGGACTGTGGTGGAGAAGACTCCTGAGTTCCACTTCTCTAAATAACCAACTATTCCTCACTGTCCTGTAAAACCACCGCAGCTGTGGGGGGGGAGAAACATTTTAGGAACAGTTCAGAGCAAAGTACCAATTGAAAATCTTCTCACAAGGCAAGCAGCATCCTTCACTCCTTCATCCTTTGACTGAGGCCCTACTGTATGTGACTCCCTGTGCTAGGTATTGGGAATACAGGGTGACTGAGGAATGGGGCCCCAGCCCGGTAAGAGGCCTCTATGTAAGCAGACAAATGCAATGAAACATCGTGTGTGGTACCCAACGCATATGAAAAGTGATGAGGTTTGGGGGAGTCAGACTGCATCTTAAAGGATGACTAGGAATCTACCAGCCTGAGAAATGGTGGAGCAGTGGGCCAGATACACAGGCTCTACTTCCTTTGGCGCTTTGCTTTATGGATTAAAGCTGCCTGAACCATGTAAAGGGACCCACAGTTACGTTCAGAAGGGAACAATGATGTACCTTGTCCTGAGGTCTTTACTTTTGCCTCTAGAGCTAGAAATACGTTTTCTCAGATGTCTCTTAGGTGAACCTTCCAGGCAGCTACATCTGGGGCCATTAGTGCTACAACTGGACAAGAAGAAATGAAGGTGTGAACACTGCAACAGCCTTGTTGTGAGCAAGGTGACTTCATCCCCTCCCCCCACCTTAGGTTTGAAATTGAGAAACCCAGAGATGACTACAGCCCTAGGCCACTGCGTGCAAAAATGGGAAATGTCACTCGCTAGGTCCTCCCCTGTGCTTAACCAGAATTGTCAGCCCATAGATTCAGGAACTAAGTGGCTTGATCATTTTGCACGTAAGCCATATGCATTGGTCCAAAGTAGACCAGTGAGCAACAATTCAATTTAGAGTTCACTGAACCCTCTGGTTTGGGAAGGAAATTGCTGGTAATCAATTGCAGCAAGCACACAGGCTCAGGGCCAGGAAGAGAAAAATCACTTTAATGGGCAAAGCAGATGTTGCTAAACTCATTGCAAAAGTGAGATGGGCGCGGAGCCAGGCCTTGCATGAGAGATGCTGATCTGTCCTTCTGAATGGAGAAAGCAGAGATACTTCAAAACAGGGGTTCTACGAGGAAAGCCAGAGGTCCGTGTCCCCGTTAGATTGAATAAAAGGCAATGCAGAAGTGCTCTGGTGTCCCATACACCATAAGACTTAAAGCTGTTAACATCTCATAAGGATTTTAAGCAAATCCAGAATACTAGCTAAAAACTACCTGAGGAGTCTTCATTCTGTTCTCAGGTGACTATGGAATAATGGAAAGAATTATTCAATCAACTGAATTATTCATTCAGTTGATGGGGGAATCATCAATTCGTTGATTCCACCATCAAGAAGTTGTATGACCTTGGGCAAAGTTCTTACTCTTTCAGCCTCAGTTTTCTCAGCTATGAAATGGGATGAATCTGACTTATCATCTGAGACCAGCTGTGAGGATTATTAACATGTCTGTAAAGTACAGTAGAGAAATGCACTTAAGCAATAACCTGTTTTCAGAGCCCTGACAAGACTGGTGCCATTAGGATGTGGGAGAATTCGTTTGTGATGGAACGGGGAGGTGGAGGAGGGTGAATTTCTGGTCCAACAACCTCTAGCTTTGCCACTGCCTCTCAATGATGGATTACTTCACAGACCAAACATTTATTTGTATGTTTCAGTGGATAAACTATCTCTCAAGCATATAAGAGTTCAGAGAGTACAATATCAAGGCCCAAGGAAGGTCACCATGTGTACCAAGAATGTTTTCATAAAGTAGCTTCTAATACAAGCCCCCTAAAGAAAGAGTCGATTCTGATACCCCAAATTTGAAACGTTCCTCATTTACCTAATTCCCACTCATTCTTTAAGGGTGAACCAGACCTTAAATCTCCTCCTCTGAGAATCATCACAGACTGCTTTAGACCTCACCGTCTCTACCTGTTCAGACATTGCCCCTGTTTTTATCAGCTGATTTAAACCCCTCACAGAACAAGATAGGTTCAATGTCAGACTTATTCATTAAAAGCTTTAAATGCTACTTCTCAGTTCTTTGTCCTGCAGTAGTAAACTGTCTCACATTACTCTTTACCTGAATTGTGCTGATCTCTTCTAAATATTTTGTAACTTCCTGGAGTTCAGATATTGATCATAAACTATTTAAAATCTCCAAACCAGAAGACAGAGAGACTAGAGGCTCCCCGTAAATTGACCAGCTGTGTTTTTTCTTACCTTTTCTAAGTCTTACTTCTCTCATCTGTAAATTGCAGGTAATGACAGTGCCTTTCTCCTAGGACTTGTGTGAGGATTATAGAAACTCAGTCCTACACAGTGCTTAGCACTACCATGTTAGCTGAGTGGAAACTGTCACTCTTTTAGAAGCTTCTTCACCCAGAGGCACTAGCCCATGCCTAAACACCTAGAATATCAACTGCATTCACATCCTCTGAGATTTCTAAGCCCTCAGGCCATTTTTATAAAGTAGCCCCCCTTCAGAAAGCTGTGTCCCGCTGAAAATTGGTTTCCAAGTTGCCCTCAGCTTTAGAATGTCCCTGATAAGTAAGCAAAGCTGCTGAGGGACTTTGGCAGTGAATTTCTGGGGGCTGGTGAGAGGAGGATGTTTACCAGAGCGCAAAGGCCAGGTCCTGAGCAGAGAACATTTTGGCCCAGATAGAGCTCAGAGAAGGCGTTTTTGCCAAGCACAGACTCCATTCTCAGGTCCTAAAGTCAGCGTCAGAAACTAAACAAACCTTCCCGGGTTCACATTTGTTTACTTTTGGCAAAATGCAACTTCCTGTTTGAAAGGAAAGGGGCAGTAAAGCTTTCTATAGCCTCTTGGACATAAAGTCTCCCCTCGAAACAATTGATCTGTTAAGCATAAATGAATCAAACCCACACAATGGGGATCTCCCTTCCCCTCAAAATATTCACGTTTTAACAGGGAAAGCGCTCAGCAAAACCAAAACAAATATTTTTTCAACTGTTGGCCCATGAGGATTATTTAGGCCGTTTCTTCTTCTAAGAGCAAGAAAAACAGACATCAGGGGAGAGCCAGGCTACATGTGCTGTGTCAGGAAAGTCACTTCGACACACTTGGGGGTTGAGATTTTGGTTACACAGAAAGTCAGAAAGTTTAAGTTCCCACAGCCACTCAAACCACATTCCCCAACATGAAGAGAGATCACTAGCTCTTTCATGATGTGACTACGTCCTCCGTCACGCCCTCCAGGGTCCTGAAATTCCCTTGGATCGTCCCATGCCCTGCCCTTGGGTTTGAAGGCCGACTGACAACCCCTCACAAATCTACCACAAGCCTTTTACAAGAACCCTAGATTACTTACTCTGTGTATATGAGGGGTGAGTGGGAGTGTCTGTAATTAATTTTTAGAGCATCTAGCAAATTTAGCATCAACCTTGGGTTTATTTATAACCCAAGCACTCTCTATAAATCTTGGATCTTTTTGTCATAAAATATTAAATTTGTAAGGGACCTTAAAAATCATCAGGTTAACCCTTCCACACTCATCCATATACAGACACATAAATAATACAGATGAAGAGGGAAGAGGTCTGGAGAAGTTTCCTCCCTGGATTGTAAACTTCTTGTTCCTTAGAGCAAGAACGATTTTATGTACTTGCGTTCTCCATCAGAGTTCTATGACCACAGTAAAGACAGGAAGAAAGTGGTGAATGAACAAGTCCCCGTCTGCAAAGTCAGGGGCAGCACACGGGACTTCTCAGCTCTGTGTGGTCCCCAGAGCCCTACCTCTTGTGTATCCACTAGATTGTAAGCTGCCTGAGGGCTGGGAAGGTAGCTTATTGTTCATTTGGACCATAATATCCTAGGCGTTGAACTTTGCAAGCACTTGATAAAAATATTTTGAGTAATGAATTAGTGACTGAGTACATGAACGCAATTACACGAATGAGATCACTAAGCATCTTTCTTGAGTGATCTCAGTATCCTTCCTGAAAGGGGACATTCTTTCCTCCTCTAGGATGTTGGATATAAGGAGAAGTAGATTTGTACATGTTCCATGCCTCCTTTAAACCCTTTCCTTTTGGTTTAGATAATTATAAAAGTGAGAGGCGGTTATGACTGGAGATCTCACCCCCCTACAGTATTGCCAGGTCTCTTCCCACAAACTAAAGCTAACCAAATCCATCATCTACTTAAACTTTTAACGAAAGGTTTGGCCCATGTCTCGGCCCATGACCCCCTTATCTCTGGCTCCCATCTGCCAATCTGTCTTATCTGCAGCCTTCCAACCAAGTGAACTTCTCCAGGTTTGGGGACTTAGTGAGATCTTTCATGACCTCATGCTGGCGGGCGTGCTGAGGTCTCTGTCTAGAATATACTGCACTAACCATGACCACTACCATCACCATAGACACCTCACCACTACTACCAGCACCATTTTCACCACCACCACCCATCACCCACCACCATTTCCATTCAAAACCAACCTCCCGGGCTTCCCTGGTGGCGCAGTGGTTGAGAGTCCGCCTGCTGATGCAGGGGACACGGGTTCGTGTCCCGGTCCGGGAAGATCCCACTTGCCGCGGAGCGGCTGGGCCCGTGAGCCATGGCCGCTGATCCTGCGCGTCCGGAGCCTGTGCTCCGCAACGGGAGAGGCCACAACAGTGAGAGGCCTGCGTACCGCAAAAAAAAAAAAAACAATCTCCCCACCATCACCATCACTGCTCCTCCCCTACCATTACCATCCAATGACCACTACCTACTCACTACCTTTTTAAGCTTGAAAAAAATGTCTTCTTCCTCTCTTAATAGCCAGCTCAAGTGGAACTTCCTAAATCCCTCCTGAATTTAGTGCCAAGCCCCTCTCTGATCTCCAACCGTCACTTGTTCTCAACTATGTAATTGCCATCAAGCACATTGCCTTGTAGCTTATTCTTTTGCATGTCATTTCTAATAGTTCATATCCTCTGCTGGACCCTGAATCCCTGACTCAAAAGAAGTATTTAGGGATGGTCTGAGCACGGATCACAGAGCAATGAGGGTTAAGAGGAAGGAAATGTATGAGAACTGGTGGCACAAACCGTGGGGTGGGGGCCATCTCCCCAAGCAAAAGCCGGAAGGTTTCAAGAGTGACTGACCTTGCTCCACAGCAAAACTGTGGTCTGACTGCTCTTATAACCTGCCTCTTCCGTGTTTCTGGGCTTCTCGCTTCCATTCAGATAGTCATTAAACAAAATTACACAGCACCTGTTCAGTGCCAAGATGGCAGCCCCGATGGGGAGATAAATAATCAGACCACTCTCACACAGGATTAGGATAGGGTAAGGGTGGGATTGTATGGGAAGAGTGTTTGGAGGTCAGGGAAACCTCCAAGAAGAAGTAAGGTTTAGACTGAGGTCTGACATCTGGATAAGGACCAGCCAGGTAAGGGGAGATGAGAAGAGTCCATGATTAGGAAATAGATTTTTTTGGTTTTTGAACGTAAGAAGCTGATTACCACACAGCTCCTTGAACTTTCCATTCCCACAGCCTGGAATGCTCTGCTCCCAGATCTTTACATGGATGGCTTCTCTTCACCTAGGTCTCAGCTCCGATGTCACCTCCACAGAGAAGCCTTCCAAAACCACCCAACCTAAAGGATCCCCATTTCCAAACACTCCCTAGCACAGTGCTTTTCAAACATTAACATGCATAGGAATCCTGGAAGGAGTGGGACGTGGGATCTTGTTAAAATACAGATTCGGGTACGGTAGGTCTGGGGTGCCTTCTGAGATTCTGCATTTTAAGAAGCTCAGAGATCATACTGGGTAGCTCTAGCTCCAGCATATCAATGTCTGATTTTTTTCATAGCTCTTATCACTATATGAATCTATCTTGTTAATTGTTTCTATTTATTGTTCTCTCATACACACAAACCACCCCCACCGGAATACGAGTTTCATGAATTTAGGTATATTTTTTGTCTTTTGTACTACCATATCCCCAGGATTTGGCATATAGTAATTGCATATCAAATATGAATGAATGAATGACCGGGAATGTGGCCTTCTAGCTCAGGGCTACAGCTCTCCCACACACTAGGCTTCTATAGCAGGACATCAGTACTTCATGCCAAAGGCCACTGTAGGAAATCTCGAGAATCGACCAATGCCACAGCTGTGGGTCAGCGTGTAGCCAGGGTTTCACGGTTCCTTCCTCTTTATTTCACCCCAGCTTCCACCATGAGATCATTCCAGTTTTAAGACCATGCTGTCCTTTCCTGCTCAGCTTCTGATATAAGCCTTTGGGTTTCTAGTCAAAGCTACCCTCTCCATCTGAACCCTGCTTCAGTGGAATTCTTGGATTCTGCACAGTCTTTGCTTTAATCTGTCTGGCTTTTCCAAGGTGCTTCCTTGACCGACAACCAACCTGTGCTCTGAAATTACTCTTAAAAAGCCTTCCTTCTGGTCAGATAATGAATCTCATTCTGCTGCTCAATGAGCCTTTCTACGTGGGATAGAGCAAAGTTTCCAATTTTTCATTTTTTCAAACTAGATTCCTTTTTCTAAACACCCTCTTTTTTCTCCCTGACCCCAGTGGGCACAGATCAACACTGCCAGGCGTTTTGGAGCATCCCCTCAAAGTCAAGTGCCAGGCCTGGTATGGGGAATTCCGGAGGCAGACATGACTCCAGTCCTTGGAGGATAGATCTCATGACAGAGGGAAAGCAGCCTACACACAGAAAGAGAAAAAACATCCCAATGCAAGATATTTAAAGTGCCAAATGGGTGGTACAGGACACCACTGTGCTGTGCAGAAGGGAGATGGGCCCAGGAAGCCCACTTTGTTGACAATGCTTTGCCCTCCTTGTTCTTCCCACTGACTATTCTTTCTCAGTCTTTTTTACAGCAAGTGTTCCCTTCCTTGCCTCTAAATGTTGACATGCTCTGGGTTTAGCAATGGGTCTTTTTCCCTTCCATCTTTATACTTTCCTGCTCTGGGAAATCTCAGCCATTTACATGACTTTAAATATTACCTCTATGCTGACAACTGCCAGATTTCTATCTCTATCCCCAGACCCTTCTCTGAACAACAGGTTTGTATAATCAACTATTTGGTTCACAGCACCACGTCGACGTTTTACAGACATCTCAAGCTTTACATATCCAAACTGAAGTCTTGGATTCCATCTCCCTGTCACTCTCTCTCTCTCTCTCTCACACACACACACACACACACATGCACATACTGATAAACACCACCTCCATTTAAATTCTGTTCTTCACCCAGTTTTCCATTTAAATAGCTGTTCAGGGAAACAAAAAAACAGATTAAAATCATCTTTGATTCTCCTCTCTTGCTTCCCCTACATCCAAACTGAATCAGTTAGAAATTTAGGAATTTATAAAAATTTAGTAATGTGTAAATAATATTTAACTTGCAATGATTTAACCAAATAGGAATTTCATTATATTTTTCAGAAAAAAGTCCAAAAATTGGCAGTCCAGGGTGTGATGGTAGCTCTGAACGTCATCAGAAATCGGGCTCCTCTCTTCCTGTTTCTTTCGTGGGTAACTTCATCCTCAATTCATTTCCTTTTAAAGAGCTTTCCCAGACTCCCTGCCCAGAAATTTCTTCTTGCATCTTTTTGACTAGAAATATATCACATGGCTACCCTCAGCTGCAAGAGAAGCTGGCAAATATAGATTTATTTTTTATGTTAGGCCCATTGTCACCCCAAACAATATTTACATTATAAATGTTATATAGTTTATATTATATAGCATTATATTAGTAAGGAAGAAGGGGAGAATGGATTGGGAAATCAATCTGAAGCGTCCGCCACAAAATCCATCAGCAAGCTATTATTCCTACCTCTAAAATATATCATAAATTCACCCTTTTCTATCTATACTGTGCCAGCATCATAATCCCTCCTACCAAGTTACTGCAATAGCTCTTTAAGTTAATTTGATTCTCCATCTGCTGACCTCTACTTCTTTTTCCACTCAAGTCAGAGTAAGCCTTTAAAAGCATATATTGGATCATATAATTCTTGTGTTAAAGTAGCTGTTACTTGCTGCTTCAAGTAGAATAAAATCCAAGTACCTATCTTATCCCACTGGCCCTATATTATTTCATCCTTGCCTACCTCTCTAGTTTCCTTTTGCTGTCCTCTATTCATCCACTCAAACATATTTTTTGAGTGCCAACTACATATAAGCACTGTTTTAAGCACTAGGGATAAAGAAGTGAACAAATCAGACAAAAACACCTTCCTTCATGAAGTTTACACTC
The DNA here is from genome assembly GCF_003031525.2 of Neophocaena asiaeorientalis asiaeorientalis. NCBI lineage: Eukaryota > Metazoa > Chordata > Mammalia > Artiodactyla > Phocoenidae > Neophocaena > Neophocaena asiaeorientalis. The sequence goes on from NW_020173201.1 coordinate 1,267,389, forward strand.
TAGGGGAGGAAGACATAATAAACAAAATATGAAAGTAAGATCGTATGTTGGGTGGTCCTGGGTCATTCACTCTGCTCCAGCCTCACTAGGCTTCCTTAAGTTATTCCAACTCTTTTAACTGAGGGTCTCCTCTGCCTAAGATGCTCTTCCTTTACCATTCCCAAAACTTCTACATTATCCTTTGGGTATCAGCTTAAAGGTAACTTCTCCAAAGAGGCTTTCTGACCACTCATTCTAAAATAGGACCATCTTGGTATTCTCTTTCAAAGCGCCTATCACCTTTTGAAATCAGATGGGTGGATGGATGGATGAATGGATGGGTAGATAGATAGGTGTGTGAATTCATATGTTTAATTGTTCAATACCTGTCTGTCACTGACGATTAATTTTTGTAATTGCAGAGATCATGTCTACTTTGTTCACCATCCTAGCCCCAGGGCCTAGAAGAGTCAGTTCCTAGTATATGGAGGCACTTAATAAATATTTGTTGTTGGATGAATAAATCAGTGAATGAGTGAAGTGGATGTGATATTTTTAAGCCTTTGAAAGGTAATAGCAGTACCTTGATAAGCAGAGAGAGAGGAAAAAGGTTTTTGTAGACAGAGGGAATTATGTGCACAGAAACAAAGAGGCAGGAATGGCTTGGTTTTGCTGGGCAATTAGCCATTTGGGGCTAGAATTAAGGGGCATGATGTTAGAGGGATAGATTGGAGACAGATGAAGGAAGGTGTCTAATGCTTGGCCTTATTTGGGGCAGCATTAAAAATAAACAAATAGAAAGCAAGCTCACCTTCACAGAATAGCGCCATATCTCTTTGGGACAACCACCCCCGACCCAGACCCAATCCAAAGTCATTGCAGTAAGTCACTCAGAGAAAACAAAAGACAAGAGAAGTCCACAAACTTGGAATTACTCGCTGGTTGGCATACAAATCACCTCTTTCCTGTTAACCAACTTTACATTTAAGAATTTTTTCTTTTTGATTATAAAAGTAATACATATTTATTATAGAAGATTTGGAAAGCACAGAAAAATATAAAATAGAAATGAATTATCACTACTCTGAACATTAACGTAGGCTTTCACCGACAAAGAAGTTGCTGGGAAACTTCGTCATGGCCCTGCAGAGTATACTGGGGGGCGGGGGGCCAGTGGCTGTGGAGAACATGGGAGCAACACCAGTGACTAAGCAGCTGGGACAACCACAGGAGGAATTGCTAACTTTGGATTCAGTGAGTCTTTGGTGTCTGGCATTGAAAAATCATGTTACTCCTTTACCCTCGGTTTCCTCATCAGTCAAAGAAGGAGTTTTCTGACCAGTGGTTTTCACAGTGTGTTCCTTGGAGCTTTGTGGAGCCCTTTAGAAAAGGTGAGGGCAAAGGCTTGACCTCCTCACCTCTCCTCCCGGCAGCAAAGATCCACAAGTACCTGTTTTTCATATTGGCTTTTGACCTAGGTTTTATATATTGGATTTTTGTTGTTGTTTATTTTGTTTTACTTTTAACAACAGATAGGGGGACTAACACAGGATTGCAATTCACCTTTCCAGATACTCAATAAAGTTACTTCGAGCTCTAACTTTTCATGATGATTCTAATTCCCTTCTGGTAGAAATCAATATAGACATGAACTGGGTGCAACTGAAAACTCCCTTTGCTATGGGCCTAAAGGAACTTCCTAAAGATTCTAAAAGTATCAAGGTGTTCTAATAGCATAGCATATATCAGCTCAGCTACAGCAGTATATGAATTTGGACGAAGTATTTAACCTCCCCATGTGTCAATTTTCTTATCTGTAAGGTGGGGATCATGTCACCTACCTATTGAACTGGATACAGGGAAAATGAAATTACAACGCATACACAGAAATGCCTAGCACACACCAAGAAATACAGCAGTAGCTTACATTTCCTGACTTCTTTCTATATGCCAGGACCCATGCTACATATCAAATATACAGTCTATCATTCAATCTGCACACAAGCCTATGAGATAGGCACTTTTTGTATTACCATCTATTATTGTTCCCATAATAGAAACTGAGACTTAGTGAGGTTAAGTAATGTTTTAATCAATTTTGCACAGAGCTTGGATTTGAACCTAGGTAGTGAGATTCAGGAGGCTGTGCTATAAAATGAATCATGGTCACAACAACAATATTTACCACAGCTCACATGTTTTGAGCGCTTGCTTGATGGCAGACACTGTTATGAAAGCTTTGGCTCATTTAATCCTTATGTCAATCCAATGAAGCAAGCCCTGCTTTTACAGATTGGGAAACTGAGATGCAGAGACGCTAAGTGCTATCATCTCTCTGCTGACTTTTTTAAGTTGATTGCTTAGAACTGGCTTCAATTCCTCAGGTAGTTTCTCTACTGGACATTAGAAGCATATACGATTGTCTAATTGATCCTTCTGAAAGCATGGGAAAAGAATTACCCTCTAGAATGAAAACTCCCAGCGGAGGGAGTGCATTCACTCAGGATTTACCACAGTGAAGGGTAATCGTCCAAGACTCCTTTCCCTCCCACTCTCCATTTCCATTCAATTACGGGTCCTGCAATCTCACCTTCTGAATATTTTTTTAATTCCTCCCTTCCTTTCCATCCTACCTTGACCACTTTAGTCTGGGCCATTTTGTCTCTTCCTCCCACCTAATTTCCCTGCTCCAGTCCTGACCTCTGCCCTACTCCTCTTAAACCCACCCTCCACCCTGCAATTTCCCTATTAAATGACCTACAGAATAGAGTCCATGCCTTCACATTGGTCTCCAGCCTCATTTCCTAGCTTAAAATATATATTCTAACATCAAAAAATCACTCATGGCGGGGAGGGACTGGGTGTTTGGGATTAGCAGATGCAAACTAGTATACATGGGATGGACAAGCAACAAGTTCGTATCGTATACCACAGGGAGCTATATTCAATATCTTGTCATAAACCATAATGGAAAAGAATATGAAAAAGAATGTATATATAACTGAATTACTTTGCTATACAATAGAAATTAACACAACTTTGTAAATCAACTATACTCAATAAAATAATTTTTTAAAAAAACACTCATATTGTCATTTCCCACCTCCGTGTCCTTTCACTTCTCTGTGTGGAACTTCTTTCCCATTTTTCTGCGTGTAACTAACTCTTGCTCTTCCTTTTTTTTTTTTTTTTTTTTTTTTTTTGCGGTACGCGGATTTTTTACTGTTGTGGTCTTTCCCGTTGCAGAGCACAGGCTCCGGACGCACAGGCTCAGCGGCCATGGCTCACGGGCCAAGCTGCTCCGCGGCATATGGGATCTTCCCGGACCGGGGCACGAACCCGTGTCCCCTGCATCAGGAGGCGGACTCTCAACCCCTGCGCCACCAGGGAAGCCCTGGTTTTCCTTTCTTGTACAGCCAGGTTAACCATGCTCCTCTCTGCCAGGCTCCTCATGAACCCTGCATTCTCAGCACGTGACGCTGCAGGTATGTTTATAGTCTGTCTACCCCACCACACCATCCATTTCCTGAGGGCAGCCACAGCGGTGTTTTATTCTTCTCTGTGTCCACGACCCTCAGTACAGTGTGTGCATATGGTAAACACTCGATAAATATTTGTCTAAAAATCAAACCAAGGCAGGGAATGAGAGATTGTAATGTGCAGTGTGTAAACTTGTTAGTTATAAGTAATATCCAGGGAATGCTCCCAAGTTTGAATAATTCTATTAAGCACCTAACATGAGCCATTTGCTCTTTCTTTGTTTTGTTTTGTTGGTTTTTAAAATTTTATTTTATTGAAGTATGTTTGAAGTATGTTGTGTTAGTTTCTGCTGTACAGCAAAGTGATTCAGTTATACACACACACACACACACACACACATATTCTTTTTTAAAATTCTTTTCCATTATGGTTTATCACAGGATATTGAATATAGTTCCCTGTGCTATACAGTAGGACCTTGTTGTTTATCCATCCTACATATAATAGTTTGCATCTGCTCATCCCAAACTCCCAATCCACCCCCCACCTCCCTCCCTCTTGGCAACCACAAGTCTATGAAGCATTTGCTCTCCAAAGCACTCTACCTTATTTCCTTTTCGAGATAGTCCTATGAGTTAGGTGCTGTTACTGCCCCCACTTTATAGATGCAAGAGCTGAGAGAAATTAAGCCACTTCCTAGGGTCACAGACCTAGTAAGTAGTAAGAATGTGGTTTGAATCTGATTCCAGGGTCAATTCTCAACCAATAATGACAAGTTTATAATGCCAGCTGAAAAACATCTATCATAAACCCAAGGCAGGAGCTGACAGTGCTGCAGACAGGAGACCAAAATAAGGGTGTAATATCTGTCTTAGAAAGAGAACCAAGAGAGATTTATAATCAGCATAAACTGTCAGGGCACAGCTGGTGTCAAGAAGAGGGTCACCCAGCTCACACATCTACATGTTGCTCTGATCATTGAAAATGAGTTGATGCTATGGCCATATCCATTTAAGCCACTGTTTAGCAGTCAAAAGGAAAGGGCTTGGAGTCAAACGGCCCAAGGTTTCAACCTCAATTCCATTGATTTTTAGCAGGAAAAGAATGATCCTCTCCAAGCCGCTATCCTCATCTGTGAACTAGGGATATTGATACTTAACTGGTTTTGAGGTTTAAAGGAAATAATGTTAAGTATCTAGTGATGTGCCTGACACAGAGAAGGCACTCAAAATAGCTACTATTATTACTGTGAACTTTACTATTATCATGCAAGCACCAAATCAGAAATCATTCCAGGAAGGGGGAGGTCATACGATATACATGGGTGCTGGGAATCCATCCCTCCCTCTGGGAGTGGCAGTCCATCAGGATCTGGGAAGACATCCTAAGAGCTGCCTATAGCCAGAGACCACTGATTGCACGTTCTTCGAGTGGTGGGAACAGCTCAGCAGTGTTCATGATGTAGTCTGAGAAAAAGGCCCTGGAAACTTCTAGTGTCACATTTCTTTTGATTTCATTTTAAAAGCTAATGGATCAGAAATGTAAGGATGGGTCAGAAAATGAGGTCTTTGGGGATTCTCCATCTCTTCCAGAATCTGGTCAGCACATCCTTGAAGAATAATGTTCCATCTAGACCTTGAGAAAGGTGATGTTTGCATTCCCTGAGGTCTCATCGCTGGTACTGATTTGATCAACTGCTGATAAACTGGGTCTTTTCAAAGACATTTTTTGCTAACAAGGCATTGCAGGTGGTGAATTGGGGTGCTGTTTAAAAGCCTTATTCATGAACCACCACTCAAGAGTCTCTTTTAACGATCTTGACTAGACCAGGATTGGAATAATTTAAAGAACTGACAAGAAAAGGCTGAAGGAGATTGCCCAGCCATCAACCTCCGGGGGTGCTGAGAAGGCATCCCACCACCTACAGCTCCCTCATCCACATCCTACTCAGAGGGTCCTTCTACTCCTCCCTACTTCTCATTCACCCCAGTCCGCCTCTCCTGCTGCCCACGTCCAGAACACCATGCTGTGTGAATGAATATAGGCCAGGACAGTAGAAAACTATGTCCCAAAGGGTGACTAAGCTCATCTCACTCCCTGCTTTACCATATTTTTTATGAGAAAATGCCTTTTGATCCATTCAGGAATGCAACATTTGTGTATGTCAAGGAGGATTTGTACATTTCCTTGACTCGACTGTAATAATTTTAAAAAGCTAATATTTCTGGAGGGTTTACTGTGTTCCAGGATCTGTCTTGAGAGCTCTTAACGTATTTTGTATAATCCTCAGAATAACCTCATGAGGTAGGTACAATTATTATCCCCATTTTATAACCAAGGAAACAGAACCTGAGAGATAATAAGTAACTCATTCAGTCACACAGCTAGTAAAAGAAGAAAGTGTTTTTTAAACTTAGATATGCTAAAGTCTACACTAATACTCTTAACCTAGAACCTTCTACTATACTCCAGTGCAAACTGTTTACTGACTGCCCCATAGCAAACTACTCAGGGGGCTCTGACATCAGATTCTGTGACCATATCTGAGAGTCCTATATCTTTTTAAGATAAATTCAGAAAGACAAACTCTTCCCAGGTGGCCCTTTCTCTTATAAAACCTGTACCAACAGCCTAAAATATGCAAGAAGAGCATGGGCAGAAGACCCCAGTGGTCTGCCCTGGGCGCCGGGGCATGCGTTGCTCTCTAATTGGCCTCAAGGCTGCCCAGACTTTGATCTCTTCAGCCCGTCCCCTGCTGGTGCCTTCATAACAATGCTTAAGTCCGATACTGTCCCTGGAAGTCTTATAATGGGTCAAGATGAAGAGTTAGCAGACGTAAGATCCTTTCCCAGCACCATTTTTTGGACTTGGTTTGAGGGCTTCAGCCTGAGCATAGCAACGACACTGGAGAAATGTACAGAGCCGAGAAAGACCGCAGGGCTCTGAACCATAACCAGCCCTGCCTGTCTCCTCGCCGCGGGCACCTAGACCTCTGGATAATGAATGGAAGTGCTGGCAAGATGTGTTCTCAGTAACCGCATGTGCTCTTTCCCGGAAAAAACAAAACAAAACACAACAGCAGGGTCCTCTGAGTTCATAGTTAGCATGTGCCAGGGCACTGTCTCATTTCATCTTGACACCGCCTGTAACGTTTATCTCATTAAATCCTTATATACCCAAAGATCTGTGAGGTTGATACAGACAAGAAAACTGAGGTCTAGAGAAGTTAAGCAAACTGCTCAGCGTCCCACAACTAGTTGCAGCCAGGATTTCATCTCAGGTGGTCTGACACTCTTACTCTTCACCATATCTTTATTCTATAGTCCATGAAAAATGAGCTAACCAACATCAAGGTTTTCAACACAGCTTGAATGTAGCCATTTTCATCAAAGACCCACAGGGCTTCCAGATGGATGCTATACACTAACCCATTCCAGTTATGAAGTTCCCCTGCCTGTTGTGGTTCAGCTTTTACATTTTGACTGGAGGAAGACCCCACAAACACAATTGAGTAATGGCAAGGGTGAATATCCAAGATCGGCTACTGGAGATTTTTGAGTTGACAGTTCCCACTTTGCAGTCCCCATTTTGAAGAGTGGTGGTGTCCTGGATTGCTCCCAGAAAGAATGATCCCTTCCAAGACTGGACATATAATAAAGAAGTGGACAGAATAGAGAAACTAACATTGGAAAACTTCAGTGTTTCCATGAGGGAATTTCTTCCCAGCATATCTCTAGAAATCACTATGTTTTTTCTGAATCCCGAACCCCAACAAAAGTTGGTCAAGAAATTGAGAAAATGGGGAAAATATTACAATTACATTGAGAAAACTAAAGCCTAATAATCAACTAAGAGACGTTTGAAGGAATCCACTGACATCAAGTAGAAAGCAAGAGCAAACAGCTGACACAAGCAGCCAAGGGTTGAGGCCAACATTTCAGGAAAGTGGACCAGCTTCATGTTGGAGGGAAACTGTCCCCATCCAGTTAGCTGATCTTTCTTTGTAGCTGTTGCCATGTTATAAGTGTGTGTTCATTGTCCTGTTAGCTGTCAATGGTGAGTTGTTTTGGGGAAAAAAGTAACAGTAATAAATTTATATGCATATATACTTTATTAAAAATTCTATGAGTATACTAAAAAATAAAAAGTTTTGCAAGTAAAGTAGTTCTTAAATTGGCAGTTTCAACATGAGATTCTATTGTGCTATTAAACTTGCTGGGACATCCAATGTTACATTATTTAAATACTACCTAATAATATTTACTGGCATTTTCAAGCATTTGAATGTTTACTATAGGCTATAGTTCCTTGCAAATACTACTAAACCTAATGTTTCTTATTTATTAAATACATTTTCTTAGGTATTCATGATCATAAGTAAAGAATGTGAAGAACGTTGAAGTACTTTAAGAATCACTTAGGATTTGGGGAATTCCTAAGAATTCCTGGGAATTCTGGTTTCTCATCTCTGAATCCTGAAGATTAATATCTGTTGGAAATTTGGAAACACCAGAATTCTTAAATGAGACGATTGACGATTGACGTGGGAAAGATGGAACATCCTTTTGCATGCCCAAGAGCCTATTCTTTTCAGCTCCTGGAAGCAGCAGGGGCAGCCCCCTACCCACATCATCCCACTAGCTGATTGCTAACAAGTTACAGCTGGCATGAGCTCGCAGGCAAGAGACTTGGGATCAGCTGTGAACTCCAATATGCTCACTGCAGTGGGCAGAATTCAGTCTGCTTTTGATGGAGCCATGTCATACTGTCAGTATCATCCATCTGTAAGTTATTGATGGCACTTCAAGGACTGCTTAAAAAAAAGAGATAAAGCCAAACCTAAATCCAACGAAAAGAAGAACAAGCTCTATTTTCCAGAGACAACATGTGGAACTTAGACAAAATTTTCCACCCAAATTTGTGCAGCCAAGATCTAGAGAAAAACCTATCCCAGTAGTCGGGACAAAGAAGGAGTCAGAACCTACCATCAAAGGTGTAAAATCGAAGGTGGATACCCCAAAGAACATCCCACAGACAGTGAGCACAAAAGGCTCCCTGAGAACAAGCAAGATGCCCGTGAGTGCAGGACAAAAGAGAAGCTGATGTGTCTTCTCTTCCCCTTTTTTTTTAAATACTTATTTATTTATTTATTTATTTGCACCATGTCTTAGTTGTGGCAGGCAGGCTCCTTTGTTGCAGCTCCAGGGCTTCTTAATTGTGGATCGCTGACTCCCTAGTTGTGGCACGTGGGCCCTTAGTGGCGGCATGCAAATTCTTAGTTGCGGCATGCATGTGGGATCTAGTTCCCTGACCAGGTATGGAACCCGGACCTCCTGCATTGGGAGCATGAAGTCCTATCCACTGTGCCACCAAGGAAGTCCCATCTCCTTCCTTGTTTTCGTACCTCCCTCCTATTCATGGCAGATGTGTTCAACACGAGAACACCTTGTCGTAGTCCTCTTCTCTGAATGGAAAGTGCCTGTTATTTAAGAAAGACAGTTACTCCCTTCATGCTTTCTAACTGAACTTTCCTTATGCACCTTTTGTACCTTTTTCCCCAGTGGGCTTGGGCAGCCCACCCACTCACTTGTGTATTTGTATATAGAGGAAAAAAAGTATATACATATATACACATATGAAGATACATACATATTGCAAAAAAAATTTAAGCAGTTTGAGGACAACAATTTATCAAGAAATGTTCATTATTGCAGAAGGCTAGCTGTCTGTGCATGGACATTGTATCAAGTTTCTTCCTCTACACATGCACCTCACTCACAGAGCTAACTGTTTTGAAGTACTTCACGCAGATGCTGCTCCAAAAATGAACATATAAAACCCGTCAGGTTATCTTTGTGCAAGGACCCATGCCAATCTTTTCTCCAACCATTCAGTCTGAGTGTATGTGCTGTCAAAATGTGGTCTCCTGCAGTTTTGTTTTCATTTCATTTTATTTTATTAATGAATCCAAGCATTTCTTTAGAAAAGATGTAGTGGTGGCACGTTTTTAGAGAAGCAAACAACATACTTCACAGACGATCCCCAACTGCAGTAGCAAGTAAGTACTCAAACCCTTCCCACGAAGAGTGATATGCAGAGTGGACTGGCATGTACTGCCCAGGCAGAAACATTTGGTATTTATTCTGTGGAAAATGGAAGTCCTTGGAAGATTGGTATAAGATGCCCAAGGCAATATTTTTGAGAAGATAAATTTGTCTTTTGACTGGGATGATACAGTCATCTGTCAGCTAGCTGTTGGCCCATTCACCAAAAGTAGCTCTCTAGGGCTTCCCTGGTGACGCAGTGGTTGAGAGTCCGCCTGCCGATGCAGGGGACATGGGTTTGTGCCCCGGTCCGGGAGGATCCCGCATGCCGCAGAGAACAAACCACTTCTATGTTTTTAGTCAATTTTTGCCTATGGGGAAAGAGGCTGAAATACACGATTGTACAAATTGCTAGGAGGTGGGGATCTTGATGGAAACCAAAGACCTAGAGGATGGAGGATGGATGGATGAATGGGCAAGTTACTGAAGCCTCTGAGCCTCAGTTTCTTCATCTGTAAAATGGGAGTGAAATACCTACCACCTGAGAATGGGTGTAAAATGCTCATCAGGGTGCCTATCATATAACCGTTACTTTTCAAATGTTAGCTAATGTCATCACCACCACAACTACCACCAGGACCACCAGCGCCATCATCACCAGCAGCTACAGCAGCAACATGGCCTGCTGTCCATATAGGGCCTCGAGAGCAGGCCTTCCCAGAATCTCTGGAAATCTGATCCACAGGCAGCTCATTACTGCTTGTCCTAGGACTCCTCAGCATGCTCTTCCCCAGTGTGGAGAAGATCCAGTCAGGGACAGAGTCAGAGGAAATAATTAAGAAGGCTGAAAGTGTCCACCAGGGAAACAAATTAAGTGTTAATTGACAATCCCCAGAAATTTTAAATTGGTTGGACTCCCATTGTGTTATTCAAGTGTTCCTTAGAGATGCTAATCCACCCCATGGAGACTCCTTCACAAATGGCAGGTGCCAACAAAGAGCCTTGGTTAAATCCACCTTAAGAGAAGTATTCAGGAATGGACAACCCCTGGGATCCTCCAAAAACCAAGTTAAGATTATTTGTCCCCTACTCAATTCATCTTTCACCCCCAAACACATTCTCTAGGAGCAACCTTCCTCTTTAGAAGTTCCTCTCTTGGGTTTTAGAGAACTTTTTGGCTTGAACTCTTTCTAAAATTAAAGCCAACTGCTTTTGCTGTCAGATGCAGTGATATTTCACTCTGGCTAGAGCTGACTATCAGAGATGCATCCCAAACCACATAAGTTCTTATTGTTTAAACTGTCTTAAGCAGCTGTTAAAACATACCCTAAGATATCAAAGCCACCCTAATTAACTTCCTGCTTCTCTGGGACTTCAAAGTCTTTCCAAAAGTTTAAAATAGGGTTTTTATAGAGAATTTGACCTAATATTTAAAGAAAAATTTGCAAGCTTGCCCAAGAGACTCCACTTCTCCTTCCCTTTTCCACCCCCCTTCCCTCCCTGCCCCACAGAATCTTAGAATTCTGCTACTAGCAGTGAGAATGGAGGAGAAAATTTTAAATCTGCCATAACCAAAAAGGTGAATCTCTTGACACGCATCCACGCTATTTCTCAGGTGGGTAGTTGACATCCTGCCTGAATGGCTTTCCCTGCTTCTCAACCCAGCAACACTGTCCCATCTTTCAAGACACAGCTCAAATGTACCTTCTCTGGGAAGTTCCCTTGACTCCCCAGGGTGAGGGTCCCACTCCCTTCTCTGGCGCCCACACAATCCCCAGGTCCCTATTTGGCCCTAATTTCGATGGATTGGAATGCATCCATTTATGTGTCTGTCACCCTGTCTAGACCATGAGGTTCACAGGGCAGGAACTGTTTTGTGTGAAGCTTTGCGTTCCCACAGCTTCACCCGGGGTTCTGTGTATCCATGGTCAGGGCTCCATATATGTCTGATAAATGACTGAATTCCAGCTCATTCTGGGGAAGGTGGGGTTGCATTTAATTGATCCCTTACTCATTTTGCTCTCTCTCCCTAGGTTTTCTATAAACATCTTAACAAAGGTATTTTACCTAGTGATTGCTGCTCTAAGAAATAGTCATAAAAATACCCCAAACTTAGAAATAAGGCCCAAAAAAGGAGGGGGTGGCACATCTTTCCAAAGCCACCAAGGCCCCTTTTCTAGGAGAATGCACTCAGTTCATCTTACGATTTACTATTGACTTAAAGGTCCCTGCCTTCATGAAGAAAATCTTATATAGATTTTTGTCTGGTGGAGATGCAAATAATCTCTGTCCAGTGGAACAGATAACCCTTAAGATTTATGGGCTGTGGAGCATTAACCAGTTTATATCTAACTCAGTAATCTTCTTCTAACATTTCTTTATTAACTTGCCTGTAAATATCCCCACTTCTTAGACAGTTTTTGAGCAGCCCATAACACCTTATTGGTTCCCTCGTTAATTAACGAGTTAAATAAAGTCTTTGATTTGTGTTCCTTTTATGTTTCCTAAAAGTCAAAATTTTACGTTTTTGAAAATCATTTTTTTTAACATAGGGTGTAAGCCAGACTGACAGTGTAAAATCAAAGGTCAACGGGATGGGTTGCATAGAGCAACAGAGGGTTTGGGGCTGGACGTGGAAGAACCTAGCTCTGCTGGGAACTCTCTAAAGCTTCTGGAACCTCCTTTTTTCCACTCTTGCCTTCACCCTCATCCATTCTCCACACAGCAGCTGGTGCTCTTTCAAAACTGTAAGAGAGATCCTGCCACACCCCTGCTTCAAGCTCCCCAGTGGCTTTCCAACACTCAGGATAAATTTTACGCTCCTTTTCTCGACCTAAAGATGCCATGTGATCCAGCCCAATGGCTAACCCTCCAAACTCATCTCAGGACTTTCTCATCCTCACTCACTTTGCTCCCACTCGTCTCAGGTATTATTTGCTTTCCTCAGACATACTTAACTTTCTCACCTTCGGGCCTTTGCACTTGCTGTTTCTTCCACCTGAAAATCTATCCCCATCCTCCTTTCTTCATGTTACTGGCTTCTTCCTTTGATATTAACTTAAATGTCACCCTCCCAGAAAGGTCATCCCTGCCTACCCTTTCTAAAGCGTATCTACCATTATTCTCTCTCTCAGTACCCTGTTCTTTTTCTTCACAGCACTTCTCAGGATGAGACTATATTATGTACTGTCTGTCTCTCAGACTATAAACACTATATTGGCAGAGACTGTGTCTCTTGTGTTTGCCCTCGTGCGTGGCACGTACTAAGTGCTTTGTACCTATGTGTTGAATAAATGAACATAAAGGCACAAGAAATCCAGCTGGCTCCAAGGAAAAGTGCCTGCCCTTCACCGTCTGTATACATTTCTGAACCAATACAATGCAAGTTCCACAAGCTTGAGCACATGTTTCAAAAGACTGCAGTCAAGAAGAAAAATTCCCAAGCTCACAACGCATCGCATGGACTCAGAGCTACTTTCAAGAACGGTGCTCCTCAGAAATACTTTGCTTCAGGAACTTGTAATAACAGGTCTTCTCACCAGCACTTCATTTCCTAACTCGAATAGATATCAAATCTCTTCATGAGAAAAGAACAGCCCTTCCTACCAAGAATTAAATGTTACCCAGAAGCACGGGGGCATCTGTACCCAAGGGCTAGGTTTAAAGCAGATGAAAGAAACAACCAACTGGAATTCAAGAATATTTCAACAGCACAATGGGGAGAGAAAACCCCAGGCTGCGCTTCAGGGCATCAGATTACATGGCTCCCTCTAAACAAGCCTGTGTTTCTTAATCAGAGCCAAAGGGCACAGCTCCATTTCCAGGGCAAACCAGGATTTTACAGATTCTCTGATCACTCCTGCCAGGCACTCCAACCACTTCTGCAAAATGGTCCCTTCTCCTTCAAGATCCTCCCATTGACCCCTGGGCTGTGCTGTTGGGCTCATGTGAAAAGACAGCCTTCAACAGGCAATGCTCCTTAAGAGGTGCTGGTTGATGACGTGCTGGTCTGCTTTCTCACTTTTCATATCAAGGATGTCACACAGCAGCCAAAGAGGTTATGGCAGCAGAAAGCTGTTTCCTGGAAAGGTATCTGCTGGGGGAAAGGCCAAGAAAGTTTTCGTTCACCATGTAGCTGCCCCCCCACCATTGATTTGCCTTGAGATCAGACTCTGCTGGAAATCTGCCCCCTGGACGTCCTTCCCCTAAAAGGCTCGTGGCCAACTGTATCACTAAGGCAGGGGTGCCAACACAGTTGCCTCGCTTTGGGGTGAGTGTTATCTTGTGATCCAAGATAGGTTTATGATGGGCGGACAATGCCTTTTTCAGTGTTTTCCTTTTTCAGGTGCAAAAGGCATTTTTCTGCTCACCAGCCAGTCTGCCTACAATCAAAGGCCAAGCTGTAGCCTTCACGGCTTCAGCTGGGACCCACCCATGCAGGCTCTCTGCTGCCCAGAACCCTCCCGTCCTAACCCAGGAATCCAAATTGAGAGGTTCTTATCACTCAGAGACCAGTGCCTCCAAGAAGCTGCTTTCCCCACTCCCAAAATGCATTAAACTCAAAACTTCTTCAAACTCCAAAAACTACACACATGAACTTGTTACCATGCTTTGTTTAATTTTTTTTTTCCCTCAGAAATATTCTTGTGGCCAAAAATAGAACATTTTCCATTCTGAGGAACAAGCAGCATCCATGGGAATTAAAGTAGGGCTTCATGCCTCTTCAGAAAATTCCTGCCAAACACGCACACTCATACATACACAGCCACTCGCAAGTTCTAAAAAGCTGCTTTCTGTAGGTGCAGCGGTGGTCAGGAGCCAAAAGTCCTCTGTTTATTTTCTATCCAAGAAAGTTACCAGAAAAGAGAGCTAGGGCACCTCAAGGACGCTTTATAGGAAAAGTCTAACTTAATCCAGTGTAATGATTTTGAAAATGGCCCCATTGTCACCCCTCCTCCCTCCCACCATCATCCCAGAATTCCTCTCAAGACTTATTTGTCTAAAATTCCAAAGCTTGCCTCAGAGCAAAGTTCATGGCCTTTATTCCAGCCAGCCACTGTTGGATGATCAGCCACGAGCTCTCTCTAAAGTTATTCCTACCATAGGATCAGAAATGGTAAATTTAGGAAAACATGCTCAGGCTTCAATACTGAACAATATGTGCTAATAAAGGCAGATGTGGGTAATGTCAGAATAACAGTAATCCAGAAAATTATGCTACCAGCACAAGATACGGGAGTGTTTTGTACACTCTGTTCTCAAAGTCTGTTATTCTCAGCATCGCTGTGACCCTCTTTAATGGAACTTACATGGCTCCAACGACATTTCATATTTTTATATTTGAACATGTAAGCTGCTGTACACCTTCCTAAACATGGGAGTAGATTAGCTATCAGATCTGTAGGGGCTGCGTTTTTATATCCAGCTGGTAAGCATTTGGTCACTGTTGAGATAGAGTCCCTTAAAATAATGATCTATGGCTGACACCAAAGGTAGGAAAGCCAGTAAGTCAATGTAGAAAGAGTGAAAGAGAGGCCAAGGCGCGGGGAAAAGCATGACATACGGGAGGAAAAGAGGAACAGGGAAAGAGAAGAATCAGAATGTCAAATATTAATTGTTAGTAGGTGGAGGCAAACAAAAGCAGGTTAATTCATCCAAGACGGGCCATGGAGAGACAAGAATGGGGAGACAGAGAGAGGCAGTGTTGCCTAATGGTTAAAGGTCAGTTATCCACCAGTTAGATTACATGGGGCCAGTTCATCACTCTGAGACTCAATTACTTCATATATTAAGTGGGGATAATAGCATCTCATGGAGGCACGAGCAGATTAAATGACTTAATATATAAGATACTTAGAAAAGCGCTTGGTGCTGAGTAAACATTCAACAGCTGTTGGCCATTTTTATTAGTGAAAGAAAAGTGTGACGGATTTACGTGGGAGAACATTTGCTTATGAGTTAGACCTCTATTTACATTGTCATTGAATTCTGCTAGTAGACACAGAAGCACAAAAGTTATGAGGGAGCTGTGAGCCCAAGCAAACGTTGCCAATTGGAGAAGCTTCAGGATAACAGCCCAGTTGCTAATGAGCACTTGGAACAGGGAGGGAGCCCCCCGACATTGACCGAGAAGGGATTCATGGCTGCCAATGAGTCACCACCATTCCTTTTAACTTCGTTAGTTCATTCACTCAACATTGTGCAAACATCTCTTGAAGCCTGCACACCATTAGTCTTGCCCCAGCTTATCTTTCTAACATCAGTGTGAGCCCCTTCCCCCAACTTCACCATCTTGTAGCTGCACAGGATAATTATTCAATATATGTGCCTTGGCTCAGCCTGGATTTCTCTTTCCTTTTTCTTCAGTCTAGCAAGATACTAGTCATCCTTCCAGGCCAAGTGTTGTGGGGGGTTTGTGTGCCTTTTTTTTCCTTTTCTCCCACCGTCCGGGATGGTAAGGAGAGGATGGCTCTCCCTCACCTCAGGCGCACCATAAAGACACTTACCTTGTTGTGGGTTGGGTTGTGTTCCCCCAAAGACAATATGTTGAAGTCCTAACTTGCAATGCCTCAGGACGTATGACCTTGTTTGGAAACAGGGTCTTTAGAGGTAATCACGTTGAAATGAGATTATTAGAACGGGCCCTAATCCAATAGACTGGTGTCCTTATAAAAAGGGGAAATTTATGGAGCTTCCCTGGTGGTGCAGTGGTTGAGAATCTGCCTGCTAATGCAGGGGACACGGGTTCGAGCCCTGGTCTTGGAGGATCCCATATGCCACGGAGCAACTAGGCCCGTGAGCCACAACTACTGAGCCTGCGCGTCTGGAGCCTTGCTCCGCAACAAGAGAGGCCGCCATAGTGAGAGGCCCGCGCACCACGATGAAGAGTGGCCCCCACTTGCCACAACTAGAGAAAGCCCTCACACAGAAATGAAGACACAACACAGCAAATATAAATTAATTAATTAATAAACTCCTACCTCCAACATCTAAAAAAAAAAAGGGGGGGGGGAAATTTAAAAACAGAGACAGACTTGCAAAGAAGGAAGATTATGTGAAGAGACACGGGCCTAGGGATGGGGGCATGCCACATGAAGGTAGAGGACTGAAGTGATGCATCTATAAGCCCAGGGATGCCAGAGATTGCCCACAAACCACCAGAAGCTGGGAGAGAGGCATGGAACAGATTCTCACTTACAGCTCTCAGAAGGAGCCAACCCTGATGATGCCTTGATTTTGGACTTCCAGCCTTCAAAACTGTAAGACAATAAGTTGCCCAGTTTATGGTACTTTGTTATGGCAGCCCCAGGAGACTAATAAACACCTCCATCACAGCAGGTGTGCTTGGTTTCCAGGTAGTCTCCTTGAGGTCAGGGACTGAATCCTATTTGACTTTGGATCCTCAGGCCTCTTACAGCATCTGGCAGGTAAAAGTAACACTTGAAGAATCTACAGTCTAGAACTGCAGGCAGCAAACCACAGCTCATGGGTCTAATCCAGCCCACTGTCTGTTTTGGTAAATAAAGTTTTATTGGAACACAGCCACACTCATTCGCTGATGTTTTGTCTATGGCCAATTTCACACTATAACTACAGAGTTGAGTAGTTATAACAGAGACCATATGGCCCACAAAGGCTAAAATATTCACTCTCTGGTTCTTTACCCAAAGAGTTTATTGGCCCCCTATTCTAGAAGAAAAGAAACATAAATGAAGCATAGCAAGGGGTTAAAATTAATGCTAGAATAATGCACAGATAGTACAGAAAAGGGGATGATGGGTTGAACCAAAGTCTTCATAAAGAAGGTGACATTTGAAAAGTGAGAGAGATTTTACTCAGAAAAGGCAAAATACTTAATTTATTCACTCTACTGTGCTGCCTGGACTGATCATTTTTGCACTGATAGTTGCATAATGATTAAGGGTTGGAGTTGGAGTTGGAGCTGGTTTGGGGCAAAATTATGATGTTCTGTACACATTGAGCTTGACTTGCCAAGAGGAGGTTTGCCATTCATCTGTTTAAATTTGTTTTTCAAGGAAATAAATTCATTTTTGAATTAGTAGCACACACACACACAAACACAGATTGAAACCAGCCACTGGACACTGCTAAACAGTCTAGGTCAGAGGCACAGATTTTGGTTGAACTCAATACAATAAAGATAAGTCATCATTGGAGGAGAAAAGATCACTCAGGAAAAGAATGGGAAATAAGAGGAAAAGATGTTTGCACATGAAATTCGGGGTAAACTTCAGAACATAAGTGCTAGGCAAAGGAAGAGAGAGAAACCCTGAAGGATTTGAGGAGAAGCAAAACAGGAAGCACAAAGGGAATCATGTCCCTAAGGCCCAGGGAAGGGAGGATCCGGCAGTGTTAAATGCTGCCCAAGGCCAGAAGGACCAATCTATCCAATTCGGCAACTAAGAGGCCACATGGACTGGTGACAGTCATTTCGATTGCTCATCACTAGCCCAAATTATCTTCAGACTAAATCATGAAGAAGAGCACACTTCAGTTATTGTCAAGAGAAAATAAATAAAGAGTGTTGAGAAAAGAAAAGAAGAAATAAAGAGATGAGAAAACCACAGACATTGAAGATAACTGGGCTGAAATTAATCCTTCATAAAATCTAAATGTTACAATCTCTATATATAGATTCTATCCTTTATCTAAATTCAGCAGGTCTGAAAGTTGATCAAATGCTAGGATCCATTCCTTTAGACAGCCCAGCCAATGAAACAACTGACTTAAAACATACCAACAGGTGTTAAAGTAATCGCAGCTACAAATGACTGACCTGCTCTGTGCTGGGCGCTATGCTAGTTACTCTACGGGGACTACCTCATTTTATCTCCACTAAAACCCTGTGCAGTGAATATATAGTAAAGTAGAATCTGTATTTTTTCTTAGTACATTAGGATATTGGGGCTTAGAAAGGTCACACGACTATACACCATTCTGGGAAGAAGCAAGAACAGAGGGCATGAGAGAGGGAAGAGGATTGAACCCAATATTTATTGAGTTCTTAGTCTGTGGAAGTATTTTATTAAGAATTTTACATACTTTGGCTCATTTAAGCTTCACAATAACCTATGTGGAAGAGGGGATGGTAAGGAAATAAACTTACAGAGGTTCAATATGGTGCCAAAGGTCAAATCTGAGTGAAAAGCTTCTTGGTTTTACAAAGAAATCCTTCAGAATTCAGAAATAAATTATTTATTGAGTTATTTGAAGGTAAGAACAGTCTAAGTCCATGTTAAAATAAGGCAAAATAACTCCAGGTGCCTTCTAAGACATTTCTGAAGGGCTTCTCTGATCATGAAGGATAACAGAACCCCCAGCTCCGGCAGCCCCACCCCCAGAAGTGGGAAATGCCTGGAAGAGGCTGCAGTGGCTTTGAGCTCCTCCTCCTTGAAATAAGAGATGGAGTCTCATGACCCTAAAGTTCCTTCCAACATTAAAAGTCAATGTTTCCAAGCATACAATAGCATCTCACAAGTAGGGAGTATTCAGTCAATGTTTATTAAACAAGCAATTCAACTGAGACTAAGAAAGACCCTAGTAAAGAATTTTTGGAAAACTTTCCAATTATCAAAAATCTCTTCCCTGTTTTTGGAGGACTTTATTCTGCAAGGTTTTCATTCACTGCTTTATACAGCTCTCAATGCAGTACAAGATTGCTGGTCTATGCCCTCTCCCTGCCCTCATTCACGCATTCATTCCACAAACAAACAAACAAAAATCCTTTTCTGAAATGTAGGTGCTATGTTTTAGTCAACATGCAGAAGATGATCTTGAAATAACTGAGCATACTAAAAAACAAAAGGAAAGCCTTCTGCTTAAGAATGATTGATGTTCCTAGTACCTCATGGAAGACAAGGAGATAGATTAGTTGTTTTCTTATCATGGTTCTGATAAAGGATTCGGGTTCTTTGTTGTTGACTATGGTGAAAGAAAACCCTCTACTCTGCTGGTAGAAGGGCTCGCTGCTTCTGAAAAGTAATCTGGCAATTCTTATCATGAGCTTTAAAGTAAGTCAAACCCTTTAACTGGAGGATTCTCCTTCTAAGGATATAAATTTAGGAAAATCACCAGAAAAGCAGCCTGAGAGAATAGTATGGTTTATTCCTTAATCTCTGGTTCTACAGTCCCTGTATTTGAGTGCTCACCAGTTGTGGAATTTTAGATGAGCTACTTAACCTCTCTGTGCCTTGGGTTCCTCATCTACAAAATGGAGATGATAATGGTCTCTGCATTATGGAGTCGTTAGGAGGATTAAATAAGGTATTAAATTTAACATTCTTTACACGCATTTTGTCATTTATTCCTCATAAAAGCTCCACAAGGAAGGCAAGAAAAATATTGGCCTAACCTGGTCACTAATAAGCACACAATTAAATATAGGCTCTTCTTTTGATTACCATGTACATTACAAGGAGACAAAGATGTTCATCACAATATTATTTACTAGCGTGAAAATTTATCAAAAATTAAATGTTCAACAACAAGAGAACAGGTAAATAAATGATATTCCCGTGTGATAAAATAAGCAGCTATTTAAAATGCTTTCCCCCCAAAAGTTAATGAAATGGGAAAAATTCAGCCAATAACATTAAGTGAAAAAGTGGGCTGTGAAATTGTACTCACGGCGTGATAGCAATTTTGAAAGGACGTTGTAGTGGATAACGCAGTCTTGGCCCAAATCCCTTCTCTGGAGCACGTAGCCCTCCCCAGCTGCAGCAAATATAATTGCAGATAGCTCACAGCTGCATCCCTCACTGGGAATTGTTCTTGGCCCTGGGAAATAGACTCATCCAAAATTAGCCCCCTCCAGGGGGCCAATGACTTGCTGATGCAGGGATACAAAGCCCACCCACCTGCCTCCACCTGGAACCTTTCTGAAAGTCTCTCCCAGCTCCAGCTCCCCCCGCGTAATCAGCTGAGTCTCAGTAGCACCTGCATCTGGCATCAGATTTCCCCCTCTGCAGGGTTAGTCTTCACTTTCTTACAGGGATGTCTCCAGAAAGAACCCGCCCGATAACATCCATGCAGCTTTTTTTCCTCTGAGTCTGTTTCCAGGGAACCCCATCTAAGATATTTTTACATCAAAATATTATGAGGGAATATCTCTGAGTGATGAAATTCCTGGATTTTCCAAATTCTCTATGATGAGTCTGTATTACTCCTTTTAAATGAATAAAATGACATTGTTTTAAAAGAGGCAGGCTCCTCCCTGGAGTGTGGAACTTAATTAAGCCCATGAATTTCAATGCACAGGTTTTATTTTTCTTCATCTCAGACTTGGATTATCTTTTAAAATATGTAGTTTTTATCGTATATTAACACATATATGTAGAATCTAGAAAAATGGCACAGATTAACTGGTTTGCAAGGCAGAAATAGAGACAGATGTAGAGAACAAATGTATGGACACCAAGCGGGGAAGCAGTGAGGGGACGGTTGTGGGATGAATTGGGAAATTGGGATTGACATGTATACACTCATATGTATAGTGTAGAGATAATAGATAACTAATAAAAAAATATGAAAAAAATTTTTAATATGTAGATATTTAAATGATATCATTAGTAAGTAATGAGCTTAGATTAAATACCTAGGCACACACTTTGTGGTTGCTTTTTATAACATCTTTATTGGAGTATAATTGCTTTACAATGGTGTGTTAGTTTCTGCTTTATAACAAAGTGAAGCAGTTATACATCTACATATGTTCCCATATCTCTTCCCTCTTGCGTCTCCCTCCCACCCTCCCTATCCCGCCCCTCTAGGTGGTCACAAAGCACAGAGCTGATCTCCGTGTGCTAAGCAGCTGCTTCCCACTAGCTATCTATTTTACATTTGGTAGTGTATTTATGTCCATGCCACTCTCTCACTTTGTCCCAGCTTACCCTTCCCTCTCCCCATGTCCTCAAGTCCATTCTCTACGTCTGCATCCTTATTCCCGTCCTTAGGCACACACTTTGGAGTATATAGTGCCTCAACCTGGCCAACAAGGAGGTTGACCTATATATCACAAGGATGCTGCTGTGGCTTAAAATGTATCTCCTTTTTCTTGAAGAACGCCTTCATATATTGTGCTATTTACTAGTCACACAGAAGAATCAGCCTCACTGCTTTATATAAGTACATTCGTGTCTTATTTCTATTAATTTTGTCCATCTGCCCACCCACCTCACTATGCACTCAGATTTGGTTCTGAATACCAATGAAAGGCTTAAAAGATGCAATTCTTCCTCAAAGGATTAAGATTTTTTTTTTCATTGAGGATATTCAAAAGAATGTGCCGGAGACTGATGGCAGTTTCAAAAGAGGAGGCCTTAAAAAATCTTGAGTGATGATACATCCTTGGAATAAGTGCTCAGCCATCTAGATTAGCTCCTTGGAGAGGAGAGTGCTTTGAATGAATCCGCTTTGGGTGTTAATCCTCCAGATAACTTTTAAGAGTCACTTTTATGTTCAATGTAATCCTTTAGTTCTAATACCAGAGGTTGTCTATCAACAGCTTTGGTTAAAAGATAATAGTAAAACTTTAGAGGTAACCTTTTGAGTCAGACTTTGTACTTGTAGGCACAGTACATCTCCTCCTATGGATGAATGCCAAATTGTTGTAATGAGGCCAAAAAAGCCATCAAGATCCATAGAAACTGAAGAGAAAGAAAGAAAGAAGGAAGGAAGGAAGGAAGGAAAGAAAGAAAGAAAGAAAGAAAGAAAAGTAAAAAAGAAAGAAAGAGGGAGGGAGGGAGGAAAGGAAGGAAGGAAGGAAGGAAGGAGGAGGGAGGGAGGGAGGGAAGGAAGAAAGGAAGAGAGGAAGGGAGGGAGGAAGGAAGGAAGAAAGCAAGCAAGCAAGCTTGTGGAAAACTTCCAGCCAAACAGTACATACTACCCTCAGATAAGCATTACTATAACAACTGATAAATGGGGAAAGAACAGGGCAAAGCTTTGGGCTTTACATTTTTTTGTATCATCAGTTTTACTCTCATGAAAATGTACAATGTTCTTGCATCAGTAGGAATCAGGGGTTTTTTCCCACCAGAAATGTCAAGTACAGCCCAATGTAATATAGGCTAACCAGGCAAGACTTTCCATATTTAGAGAGGAGACCCTACGTGGAGTCTAGGAAAATAGCTTGTTTTTAAAATGGTAGTCTTTCTAGTGATCTCAATTCTGGGAGTCTATCGCAAGAAAATAATCAGAAATGTAGGAAAATCTTCATGCACAAAGATGTTATCACAGTGCTATTATTATTTATAATAACAATGGAAATTTGCTAAATGCTTAATACTAGGGAAATGGTTGAGTAAACTGCTATATTTAATATTTCTGAAGACTTTACAATAATAAGGAAAAGCAGTCATAGTGTTGAACGAACAAAGCAGGATATACGGGTTTATGTCAGATGCAAAGTAAACTGCGTGAAAAATATACACAACTGAAGTAAGCAGTAAAAATCGACTTGAAGAAGAAACAACAAAATGTCACCAATGAGTGGCTGTCTTAGGATAGAGAGGTGACACATGATTTTTTTCCTTTCTCTAACTTCGCTGCATGTTACTGATTATAATGGGACAAAATTATAAACTTTATAACAATAGAAAGAAGAGAAGGAGAGGGGAAGAGAGTAATTATTCCTCCACCCTGGCTTCTGAGGCAGTTAGAGAAACAAACTCTGAGGCCTCATTGAAATCAGGCACCAGGCGGCTAAGACGGAGAGCAGAAAATCAGCAATGTAAGAAATGGACCTAAGAGAACACGTTAAAATAAAGGTAAAAGGGTAACCACAGTGAGAACTTGCATTAGGATAATATTTTGAAATGTTAGCCCATGTGATTTTCTTGGTTTTTTCCCAGACTTTTCTTCTATTCAGTCAGCTGTGTATTGTGAGACACTTGCTCAGAAAGTAGGAA
Organism: Neophocaena asiaeorientalis asiaeorientalis; assembly: GCF_003031525.2. Classification (NCBI taxonomy): domain Eukaryota; kingdom Metazoa; phylum Chordata; class Mammalia; order Artiodactyla; family Phocoenidae; genus Neophocaena; species Neophocaena asiaeorientalis. The sequence continues at coordinate 1,290,817 of NW_020173201.1, forward strand.
AAAAATCACACATGTGTTCTTCGCTTGGGTTTTAGAGCCCAAAGCCTCCACGGAGCTGGAAGAGTTTGGGGCATGAAGTGAGAGAGGCTTGCTGGCCCTCAAGGCTAGAAAGCATTGCCCAGACGAGGATGAAAGGGGAGTTGGAACAGAAGCTAAGAGAGCTGAGACACTGGTGGGTCCCCAAAGGTGGGTCCCCAAAGGTAGGTCCCACAGCCCAGCCACCTCCCCTAGTTGTGCAGGAATGGGTATAGAAATGCCACAAAGTCCACACAGGCTTGAGGGCGTCTGTGTTCTTTTCCCAGGTGGAGCCAGGGAGGTTTCATGGTGCCAGAAGAGGAAAGGTGACATGGCAGGTATACACAGCCCCAAGCAGCTGCTGGGTTTCCTCACTCTGAAGTGATAGAGAAGTTGGATTCCTGCAGGTCTAAGAGAAGCTTGGGAGGAGTGAAGTCTACCCAGTACCCACCACTTAGCAGGATGCGAAGGGGCAGAATACCCAGAATACCTCTGGAGCTCTCTCGTGCTCCAGAGAGCCCACTGAGTGGCCCAGGGCCTTAGCAGCCTCAAAGAGTTTCTGTGTCCAGGGAGGTGTGGCCCAAGCTCTCCTGAGCCAGCAGAAAGAGCCATCTAGCTCTTAAAGGGCCCTGAGATGAGAACGAAAAGGACCCAGCAATGATCAGTGTGGCCTGATGACCAGGATCAGACAGAATGGTCATCTCGGTGGCTGCCAGCGCAGATAGAAAATCACGCTCAGCAAATGTAGTGCCCCCAATCTAGATGGCGGCAAGATGTCAACCCCCAAGAAATGCAGTGTAATCATGGGCAGGGGGGCTGCTGAAATGAATGAAATTTAATTTCTAATACCCAAAGGAATGAGAGCTCAAATGAGAAAGTAGTTAGTTCATTGATACCAAAAAGCCATAGATTGTAAAATGCATCATTAACTTCTGTGTCATGAAGAAAGAAAGATGCCAATTAATCTGTGAAAGGATGCTTTCTCATCACTTAGAATTTTTATTTTATACTTGCTGAAAAAGCTCTTCTAGATTTGTTGGGACATAGACTTTTATTATGCACCATGCTTGTGTATATATAAAAAAGAAAATAAATTGGTTAAGAAATTCCTGAAATGATCTTCGCGTTCAGCGTCTAACTCTTCTGAATCAATATGCATATTTTTCTGCACAATATTGTCCTCTGTGTTGATGATGGAACATTTCTTACAAATGCCCCCACTATTGGCTCCAGGTTTTCTTCAAGATGTTGCCACCCATTCTAAAATGTGTAATGTGGGTGCATTCTTGCTTGGCACGCACGAAGAGGCAATGCCTTTTTATACAACTCAGTAACAAAATATATCACAGTTTCATAAGCTTGCAGTAATCTACCTCTATTACCCTGTATGAGGTTGTTGCTTTACAGTGATTCCCCAAGCATATCATTTTCTTTCCTGATATCATATTTATACCCCACTGCTCTGTTTACAAACCTTTCCGTTAACTCTAACTTTTCGCTTCAATACTGAAATTTAGGAGGATCTTTTTGAAAAATTTTCAAAGAGCAGCTAAACTCAACTTGGGTAATACCAACAGTGCATATAATTCAACTGAAGGGACAATAATACAAATACCTATAACTAAGTTCAAACATGCACAGGTCAGTACTGTCACCTGGCCAACAGCAATTCAAAGATGCCATCAGTTATAAGATCCTGATTTCAGGGCTTCCCTGGTGGCGCAGTGGTTGGGAGTCCGCCTGCCGTAGCAGAGGACACAGGTTCGTACCCCGGTCCGGGAAGATCCCACATGCCGCGGAGTGGCTGGGCCCGTGAGGCATGAGTCTGAGTCTGTGCGTCCGGAGCCTGTGCTCCGCAACGGGAGAGGCCACAACAGTGAGAGGCCTGCGTACCGCAAAAAAAAAAAAAGATCCTGATTTCAGAGTTGTTAACATATGAAAAGCATATATTAGAATTAATGAAGTATGCTTGTAAAATCAAGGTTTGCCTACTACACAGATGCAAGGCCCTCCCATCACAGCAATGGGAGATTACACTTGCAGTTTCAAAGCACCCAGCTAAGAATACACAAGCAGGCTGGCCGCAGGGTAAGGTCCAAAGTCCTTAATGTAATGCGGGCTTCTGCTATCTAGCAGGAATTGGTTAAGCAGGAACAGCACCCCTGAACTTCTGACCTGAAGAGGAAGGTTTTATGGTTTCACAGAGGAAGTGTCACAGCATCCATTGTTCTGTACCTTCAAATCCATTTTCAGCCTGGCCCTTGATCAGGCAGTGAATCTTCCTGATAAAGAGCAGATTATAACCTTCCCTTTATGGTATGACTGGAGTGCAGTATACAAAAGAAAACAAAACAAAGTGACGGGTAACGGGAGTAAAAGGGAGCATAGACATGTCTTTAACAGCTTGGCCTTGGAGTTCAGCTGACATGGGTTTGAGGTCTGCTCTTATTTGTTGTATTATAAGTCACTTAACCTGTGTGTGGCAGAGATTAGCCAGATACTTCACTAAAATCATTTCCTCTTCTTCCTGGGCATATAACAAGACCACACAGCCCAGCCCCCATGCATTTAGATGGGACCATGCAATTGATTTCTGGCCAATGGAATTTAAGCAAAACGAATATACCATTTCTAGGCCTGACATCAAAGCCCTTCTATTCCTCTCTCCTTTCTCTTATCAATTGCCACCATATTCAGGGGACCTACGAGAGGATTCCGAAGCCCTAGAGGATGGTGGCACCTCTGTATGGAAGGATCCTGAATCCCCGAATAGCTGTGTGGAGTAGACACCCTTGACCACCAAACTACATGGACAGTAACGTGAGCAAAACATCAGGCTTTGCGTGTCATAGCAACTATTCCACCCTATTTAACACATGCTGTCTTCCTCCGTGTCCTCTTGCATGACAGAGATTAAATTAGTTACTTAAAGGAGTTGGTACAATCCTGCTACACAGTAAATACTAAGTAAATTGTGACTATGTTATTATTGTTGGGATCGTACAGGCAGGAGGCTTTCTTGCAGCCTATAGTAGAGGGAAGTAAAACTTCTATAAATATCAGCTGATACAGACTGTATTTAAAGTGAAATTTGAGCAATCACATTTTCAGAGACTGAGAATAATCTGCAAATAGTAATAAAGATCCTGAAACAAGGAAGTGACAGATTCCGAGCAGGCATTGCAGGTCAAGGACCAGTGTCAGACTCAGAAGGAGGGCAGCAGGAGATGGGAGAAGAGGAATCTGGATCAGGCCGGAACAGAAACTGCTCCCCTGAGCCACACTGGGCCATGGTTCTCAGCAGCTCCTCAGGGAGGAGGAAGTGGCCATGGTCATCAAGATTCTACCCCTGAATACATAATGATTGCATGATTCCATCATCCTCATTTGATTCCTTTATTGTTTCCATGATGTCCTCAGGTAGCAGACCCCACCAGGCACTGCTACCGGGACACTCCCCCACCTGCACTTTGAAGTCAGTTCTGGTAAGTAACGTGGCTTCTCCCTGTCCAACAAGATTTATTTCCAGCTGTGTGTGTGCAGTACATTCTACTGGCCTTTGAGACTTTCTCCAGTTACTCAGTCTTGTCATTTGTTCATTCACTCATTCATTCAAGGAACATCGATTGAGCACCTGCCATGTGGCAGGCACGGTGCCAGCTACTAGATATATCAGCAATAGCAAAACAAACACATGTCCAATTACATATGTAGAAAAAGTACTCTGAACATGAATAAAAGGAAATCACTAGGTTCTGATGGGGAAGAACAAGAGGGACTCCATTTAGATAGATCACCCAGGAAAACCTGCCCGAGGAGATGATAATTAAATCAATGTGGTACCTGTACCCACCTCCCCTATAGACTGTAAACGTCCTCGAGACAGGGATTCCCACAGCCCTTGGCAATGTCCCCATGCATAATAGGTGCTCATTAAATTTATAAATGAGCTTTTTCCTCTTCTAGAAAGCATCAGCCCCAATCTGAGTTTTTGACCTTCTCTTCACCCTTCTCCTGCTGCCCATCTATTGCTTTCTGTTCATCAGCAGAGCAAGCTTCAAGGAGATGCCCATATTTTTCTAGGTTTTTATTCTTTTGTAAGACTTGCCCCCGTGCAGACAAGCCTGATCTCTGTGGTATCCATAAAGCTACGGGATGTTGGGAATAGTCTTGATAACTGCCATTGCTCGGACCCCAGTCTTTGACGGTGGCTCAGGCACCCAGGATGGCTTTCGGGACTGTCTCCTCTTGAGGAGCGCTGTCTATGGCTTAGTCTCTCTTTATCCACTCTCTTAAAATATAGAAATACAACCGTCAGAGTCATGATTAAAGGGAAAAATCAAACAGTAATAGTGCTCCAGAGACACTGAGAGTATTATGAAAAGGAAGTGTTTAAGTGGAAAATACTCAGCTTTGGAAATAAAACTGTAGGCATCTGAACTTAAGTATGGAACCCAGTTAAAAGATGTGAGAAATGGTAAGAAGCTCTTTTGCCATTGAGTCAAGCCTCTGGCAAATGATCCTTGATGAATCCAAATTTGCACAGGGATTAGAAACTTTCCATGTGCTTGTATTTCATCAGCTGCTTTGAGTTACTTTTAAAGAAATGCATTTTTAATGAGAAATTTTTGACAGGGAATGCAGTGCAGATGTAATTCTTTGGAACAATTATTTCCTTTGTTGGTGCTTTTTCCCCCACAGTACCCACTTGCAATTAAATAAAACAGTAATTAAAACTCTAAATTCACTCAGCATTACTGTCCCATCGGTCACCTTCAGGGATCCTTCAAATGTCACTGTGGAAAGAATGTCTTATCGGAAGTGAAATGTGCTAAGACAGAAGGCCTTAGATTTTTCTAGTCTGGAGTCATAAATATACAGGAACATTTTAAGGGATTTGAAAATTATCACAGTGAAATAAAAATCCAAGGCCATAGACCATAGGATAGCTTAACTCTCTTAGAAAAAAAATGGCTTTTTTTGGACATTTTTATACAAATTACATACACATTGAAGAATTTAGTGACATGTAAGTTACAGGCATAGACCCACACACTCCCCCCAGTGCAGACATGAAACATTCAGTCTAATTTAGCCATGACATAAGTGTATCTTTCTGAGTCTTTCCCTAAGACAGGGTGTGTTCAAAATTGATGTTAACTCATCAAATGAGTCTTTGAACCTTCGTAAAGTGATTTAAGAATGGCCTTCCCTCCCCATTATTTCCTCCTCTTCCCCATCTCCCCCACTCCTTCTCCTCTGGAATCTCCCACTTTCCTAAAAGGCACCATCGTCCTTCCAACAACAAACACAAGCCACTTCCAAGAGCAGCTCAGACTGCTTCTTTTCATGGCCCATCTGAGCCATTGGTCTGTAATATTTTTCTCATCTTCTCCCTTCTTATTTTCTTTTTATTAAAACTACATTATTCTCTTATTATCTTTCACCAGATCTCCTGACTTTCACTTCCTCCTCACACCAATCCTCACAACCATTGCTTCCAAGTTAATATTCCTAAGAGCAGCTGCTGAATGCCTCTCCTGTTAATGAAACTCTAATGCTCACTTTGCCTGCCTAGGGCACATTGCAGGACTTAGTGTCCATTTACCTTCCTGGTACAACATGCATCTTCCCCTTTCATGTACACTTAGCACCCACGCTAATTGACTTGTCCTTAGTTTTCTGTATACATAACATACTTGACCCTCTCCACATCTTCAATCATGCTATTTTCTCCACGAAATAGCATTCATCTGCATGTCCAAATCCTATCCACCCTTCGAATCCCAATTCCAGAAAAGCTGCTCCACCAACTGGGCCTTGAAGGATAACTGCAGGCCCCACAGGAATCCTAGAGTATTCAGAAAATTCCTGGCACTGACTTCTATCACATTCAAGCCTTCTCTTTCTCCACTAAGTTGGAATTAGAATTATTTTCCTAATATGCCCTCTCCATACAATTAATTCTTATCTTTTTTTATTCTGCTCTCTGTTTACCAAAGAATAGAGTGGCCTTGTCACCATGAACAGTTCTGGGGGTATAAGTGGTGGAGGTGGGTACACAGTCTGCCCAGCATCATTTGTAAATAGTCATGCATGATATGAAAGCATTAGATGAAACCGCTTTAAGGGCCTAGAAAATCGCCAGGCCTCGTGGGCAGGAGTGTGGAGAGATCTCAGCCCAGGCAGTAAACCGTGATCCTCAAGGTCTGGACATTCTCAGCCTGCAGCAAAAAATTCACTCTCCAATCCTACAAGTTTCCTAGGAGGTGGGCAAATTAGGAGCAACTGTTTAGGGATAAAGATAGAGTTTTAAAGGTTCTACTGCCTGACTAAATGTAGACTTCCCACATTGTCAGGGTTTTGAGCCAGGTCTTTCGATTGCAATAATCGTACAGCTGATGCATATAAAGGATGAGTATTATGAGAATACATGGAGATCTCATAGAAACCCAAGAACAGGAAACTACATAGCACATCCCGTACCTCATGAGAAACAGAGCTGGGAACCATAAGGAACCAAGGTCACTTTATTTCTTGGGACTTACCTGCTTTTCTCAGCACATCTGTTCTTTGCTTCTCTTTTTGCCATCCGTTGTCCTCTGTTTGCTCAGAGTCTTTTCTCTCTCATCATTTTAACTTGTACTTGGCTTCTTAAGACCTCTCTTGCCCCAGCTTGACCTGTGATCTTCATGTCCATCCCTAACTGGCTTAGTCTCTCAGTGCCCCAATTCTGCCTTACTGAGAGGGCAATGTGATTCACCCAAAAACACTTTGAGCAAGGTCACTGGCTAGCCTAAGTCAGATACCACTAACCTGCTATGTATTTATGCGATAGGGCAGTGGTAATGGGGACTAAGCACATAATAGCTCTTACCACTTCCTGTGAGAAGCTTCTCCTCTTAGAATGGAGTTGTGATTAAAGCAGGGAATGAGCCCCTTCAATTGGTAAAGGTCTGCAGTCTAAGGGTCATATTAAAGTTTCCTAGATTTCCCTTTATTGAGCATGTTTTTGGGGTGTGTAACACCCTGAATACTCTCTCACAATTTGGAAACCTAGCCTACAGGCTCATCACTAAGGCCTGTTGTCTTACCTTGTAGTTCAATGCTAAGAAAGGCCTTTACAATCACACACTCATGGGAAAATGAGTCACCTTCCATGACTCTGTGGAATACTTTAAAAAATCTCCCCCACAGATAATTCATTAACCTTGTATTTAGTTAGAAAGGTCCGGGATGTAGCTTCAGGAAATCCTTGTGAGCACAAGCGATAATTGGGCACATTTTCCAAGCAGTGTTCATAAGAAAAGCATTTACACGTAGACATGGGAAATCCTGAGACATAGTTCTAAAAGTTTAGCATTAACAAAAATTGTCAAATATGAAGTATTTCAGAATCAAATCCCCCACTCAAAAATAAAATGGGAAGGGGGACAGAAGCTACATTGGAGCGAATCTTAGTGAACTTGGCCCCTGCATCCCCTTTGGGTGTGTTGAACGGCAAAGAGAAAACCTGTGACATCTGTGCCTGGTTATTTTGTTCGTAAAGAGCCAGGGTCATGCGTTCTATCTTGTTCCCCAGTTGGCTTCATCTTGTTCAATGGCTACAGCATGTACCTGGCACCCTGGCCAGGAAGCTGACTCTGCAGGCCCTTGTTCTTTGGGGCTTTAGAGTGTTGGAGAATGATGAAAATTTATTGCCATGACTGAAAAAACCAACATGAAAAGCACCCTTCAATCCATCTGTCTTGCCATCTTCACTGGCAGGAGACACCCCTTCACTTGTTAGGGTCTTGCTGTTCATCCTGTTCTGCAATGACAATAGGAGAACAATAAAAGAAAATCAAGGAAAAAAGAATGTCAGTGACCTCCCTCAATTAGAAGTACTTTTTTCATTAAGTCAAAGGGGAAAAGATTGATTGGCCTTCTGAATAAGTCAAAAGGAATTTGATAAAAATTCAACATTGATACCTAATTTTTAAAAAATTGCTTCGTTAACCTAGAAATAGAGGGAAGAAAGAGATATAACCTAAACAAAATAAAGAATATCTGTATAGGGACTTCCCTGGAGGCGCAGTGGTTAAAGAATCTGCCCACCAATGCAGGGGACACGGGTTCGAGCCCTGGTCAGGGAAGATCCCACATGCTGTGGAACAACTAAGCCCGTGCACCACAGCTACTGACCTGTGCTCTAGAGCCCACAAGCCACAACTACTGAAGCCTAGAGCCCATGCTCTGCAACAAGAGAAGCCACCGCAATAAGAAGCCCACGCACCGCAACAAAGAGTAGCCCCCGCTCACCACAACTAGAGAAAGCCCGTGCGCAGCAACGAAGACCCAACACAGCCAAAGATAAATAAATAAATAAATAAATAATTTTTTTTAAAAAAAGGATATCTGTACAAAACCAACAGCAAATACTATATACATGGTGAAGGAGTGAGTCCCATTAACATCAGAAATAAGAAAAAGATGCCTTCTCTAATCATGAGCATTTAACATGGTCTGGAATTTCTAGTTAGTGAAATAAAACAAAGAAAAGAAAAGTAAGATGTATCTTTTGGTAAGGAGATAAAATTGTTGTTTGCATACAATATTATTGTTTATCTAAAAAATTAAAACCAATAAATAAAGCAACTATCAATCTTGAAGAGAATTTAATAGGGCAGAAAGTTACAAAATAGGCATAATTTTTTTTCCCTAAATATAGCAGCAACTATATTGGAATTGGATCAAGAATACAGATGACTGTTGACCCTCCCTCACAAATTTTTTTAATAAAACAAGGATAAACCCGATGAGTACTGAAAAATCGGGGCAACTCATCAGTGACTAGAGAAATTGTGAGTAATTCTTTGAAAATAAAAACATAAGATAAAATACTGTAAATAGTAGAACAGAACACATGAACCTCAACTAAGATTGAATAAACACAAATTGCAGAGGTGGTCTTGGATCAACCAATATGTGGTTAGTTGATAGGCAAATTTCACTTATGAACTGATACAAAGAGAGTATCTGAAAGTTGAATCCAGCAGAATATTAATAGCATAATATGTTATGAGCAAGTAGAATGTATTCTATGTTCTATGTAGAATACATTCATGAAATTCACTACAATAACAGATAAAAGGAAAAAAATACATGCAGTTTAATATACTTTAAAAAGCATTTGTTAAATTTCAATACATATTCCAATTTAAAAAGAAAAAAAAAGCCCAGAAAAGAAATAAAAGGAAATTTATTTAGCTTAAAGTTTAGACAAGTATATAGCAGAGCCTATAGAAAGCACTATATTAATGCAGAAAGAAACATTGAAATAATTCCCATTAAAGCAAAAAAGATCAGAAAACATGCTATCACTGCAATTATTAAATATTTTACTAGCAGTATTAAATTAATTATTAAATATTATTAAATATTTAATAATTATTAAATTAATTATTAAATATTTTACTAGCAATTATTAAATATTCTACTAGCAGTAATTATTAAATATTTTACTAGCAGTATTAACAAATTAAACAAGATAGGAAATTTTTTAAAGAAACATACATATGAAAAAGGAAAAGACATATAATCATTATTTGCAGATAATATGATTGTCTACATAGAACCCAAGGGAATAAACTAAAAAATTTCCAGAACTTATATGAGGGTAAATACGGCTAGTACAAGATCAACACACAAAATTTATCACAATCTGTAATAATCAGTTAGAAAGTTAAAAGAAAAAAAGACACCATCATAAGAGCAACAAACGAAAAACCCAACAAGAAACATTCAAGAACAGTATGAATAGGATAAACAAAACCTAAATAAATGGAGATATACCATTGATTTAAATGCAGATATACAGGTTTTTTTTAAGTTAATTAAAATTCCAACAAAATCTTTTCTGGAACTGACAAACTGATTCCAAATTTTATATGAAGGAAAATGAATGAGAGAAGCCAAGGCATTTTTAAAACAACAGTGAGCGATAACTTGACAAATACTAAAAAGCTATGGTAAGATGTGTTAGTATTAGCTAGTGAATAGAGAGATGGTTCACTGAAGCAAAAAATTCAAAACTGCTGTGTATGAGGGAATTTAAAATATTATAAAGGCAGCATTTCAGATCAGCGGGGAAAGGATAGTCATGATATTGTGAAAATGTATATTCATTACATTGCTACCTCTTGCCATGCTAAAAACAAATTCCAGATAGATTATTAAAAAATACAGTATTTTAAAATAAAATTTAAGTTTAGAAAACAGAAAGTATCTTTTTATAATATTATGACAGAAAACCCAGGAGCCAAAACCAATGGCAATTGACTGTATAAAAATTTTAAACTTGTATAGTACGAATAGACCACATAAAAATGTGAAAAGACATTCAAAAGACTGAGAGACAATAAAACCAAAAATGAATTACTACTCAAAATTCAGAAAAGCAATTACAAATAAGTAAGGAAAAGACAGACAACTCACTTGAAAATAAGAAAAAGATTAGAACAAGCAGTCCCATAAGAAGAAATACAAACATATGAGATTTGCTCAACCACACTAGGCATCACAACAATGAAACCCAAAACAATAAAAACATAATTATTTTCCCTCAGATAGAAAGAATTAAAAAGATTAATAACATCCAATATCAGTAAAACTGTAAAGAAACCTTATTATTGGAAGTAAAATTTAAAAACCATGACAAAATCCTTTTGCAGAGCAATTTGCAAACGTGACTAGCATTTCCACAATTGTAAAAACACAAAGAAGCTTGAATAAAGATATTAATTGACGTAGTCTTTAAATCGTAGTGCATCAGTTCAGTAGACTCAAGTCTGCTGACTTCACAGGCACTGTTCTTTTCTGTTCTTCACAGCTAAAAATGGAGTTCATAGCAGGCCAGGGCATTGCTTTTTCAGCTTCCATTGCTGAGAGTCCAGATCTAAGAGGCACAGAAAACAGCAAGAGCAGAACTCACCACCTGCCCCATTGCCCAGACTCATTACCCAGGTTGAATATTCCAGGGGTCAGATCAGAGAGCCTGTGTCAACCAGCTGGCCCCAACATAAACACTACGACGAGCAGGTAGTGCTGTCGGTCCTACTTACAGTGGATGGAAAGAAACTGGAAAGTGAAGATCTGCACTATCTAATGAAATTCCTGGCTATGGGTCAACCCAGTTTAACAAGTATTTACCTAGACACTACATGGGGTTAGGCACTGGGGACATATGGATGAGTAAGACACAATTTTTGACCTCTAGGAATTTATATCTTTGTTTTTGTTTTCTACTCCAGATTCTTAGTTATCATTATGATTCCCTGGGCAAAAGCTAGTGACTCTAAACCAGTGGTTCTCAAAGTGAGGTCCTGGGACCTCAGCAGCAGTAGCATCTCCTAGAAACTTATTAGAAACACAGATTCTCAGGTCCCACTCCAAACCTCCTAAATCAAAATCTCGGGGTGGGGTCCTTCTAGTGATTCTGATGTACACGTAAGTTTCAGAACCATTACTCTATATTAAGCACTAAACAATGCTCAGATTATTTTCCTTGTAAAAATTTTGCATAAGATCACTAGTGAATACAAAAGCAACCACTGTATAATTTGGATAAGCTATCTGATTATAAAATGGTGACTCAGGGCTCCCCTGGTGGTGCAGTGGTTGAGAGTCCGCCTGCCGATGCAGGGGACACGGGTTCGTGCCCCAGTCCGGGAAGATCCCGCATGCCGCGGAGCGGCTAGGCCCCTGAGCCATGGCTGCTGGGCCTGCGCGTCTGGAGCCTGTGCTCCGCAACGGGAGAGGCCACAACAGTGAGAGGCCCGCGTACCGCAAAAAAAAAAAAGAAAATGGTGGCACATATTTTGCACATATGATTTCTGGTAACATCCCATTATCATAGAGTTATCCTATATAGAATGTTCCTGTAGCAGAAACGTATAGTCATTTACTGCTAGATCAATACATGATTATTTTTTTGATCTCCTATGATTTATCTGACACTGCAGATGTTGCAATGAACAATTTCATGCATATAGCATTTTTTTTCCTGATTAATTCCATGGGATAAATGTTCAGGCATGGGATAACTGCGTGGGGAAGAAAAGAATAGGAACATCTTTATACATGTTGCCATGCTGCTTTCCAAATGGGTTTGTCCTCAAATGATGCCAGCCGTCCTGTGAATGTAAGTTCCATCACCGTCTTCGGGCATAATCATTGCATTTTTGTGTGTTTAAAATGTTGCCTCAAGGCTGCTCTATTGTACTTTCTTTGTTTTCTAATGAGATGGTAGATTTTTCCCATGTGTTTCATTAATATTCACATTGCCTCTTGTGTGACTCATCTGTGGATTATTTCTTGGTTATCAGAGATATTGCTTTAAAAAATACTCACTTAAGAAGTTCTTACTGGAGTCAGGAAATAGAATTGTGTTCCAGGTATGTTCCAAATATATCAGAGTGTAGAATTAAGCATCTAAATGATTAGGGATCCTTCATCTGAGCCATTGATAGAGATTCAATAGAAGTACTTTTTGAGTTTTCTCAGGGCTGCTGTTATTCATATGGAGTACTATGTATTAGGAAAAAAAAAAAAAAGGTGTCCTTCTTAGGGTTGTAGTACATTCCCTGGCCCTGGGCATGAGCCTTGATGAACAGAGGGTTTCAGTCTCCATTGGCTCCCTAGCCCAGGAACACTTGAACAGTGAATAATCTGTTTGACCTTATCCTACCACCCTGAGCCTGTCACTTGGAGTTCCTATGTGAAACTCTTGATTTTCTGAAAACCAGACCGAGGTAGGAGGGATCCTGCCATTGCCTCATTTCTATGGCCTCAGCTTCTTCTGGGTGGCTTCAGGTTTGAGAAGTGGCCCCACCACATCTAGTTGTCTTTTCTGTGGTTTGGAAGGAAGCCCTGTGCTTAAGCAGGTTGGACACACTAATGAGGACCCAGAAGTTGGAGGGCATCTCCTACCACGGCTCTTGAAAGGAAGTGCTGTGTGTGTCACTGTTTCCATTAGTGAGAAGGGAGAGCATATTGCAAAGGCCATTCCGGTATAGTCAAAGGAGTTCTCCTTCCCGTCAACTGTGGCATGTTCAGAGAACTTTCCATCTCTATCTTGCTTCGCCCCTGACCACTGACATCTACTAACTGTCCTTATTCTTCCAGATGTTGACGTTCATTTGTACCCTCAACCCAATGTGCACAAGCCTTCCCTTTCTTAAAAGAAATATCCGTTCCTCCACTCAACACATCCTCCAGCTACTGCTCTTTCTCCTTTGGACAAATGAATTTCTAAAGGAATCCTATACAATAGTCTCTACTTCTTCACCTCCCATTCACTATCAGCCACCAACCCAATAATTCCTCTAGAACTGTTCTCACCAAGGCTACTAGCTTAACTCTTTTAGTCCTTGTGGAATTTCTTGGTTTGTAACATTTATGAAAATTAATAAAATCACTTTCAAGGACTATATTTAACATTTAATTGCATTAGGCCATGAGTCTTTCAAGAAGAAGTCCTGTTTGGAAATCCTTTCATGCCTTGAGAGGATAAATAAAAAGAAAAATATCACCTTTGCCACCTCCAAGTCTCACAAGCAGGAAGGTCTCTAAAATCTGGACACAACAATAAGTTATCTTTTGTGCAAACAAAAGAAAGGATATAAAGAAAAAAAAAGTGTTAGAGAACAATGGGGTACCCCAAAATATATTGCTCCTCCACTGACTTCAACTGAAAGAGAACAACAATTCACTGTTGGGAATGTACAGATGTTTGACCACAGGAGAAGTCCAGGCAGAGACAGCACTAAGGAATGATGGTTTCTATGTTGTGATATCAAAGTTTTCAAATTTGACTGCTCAATGTTTAAATTAAAAAATAGTAATAATAATTACATTTAAAAATAAGAATTCAAATTCATTTTTATATGCCAGAATTCCATTCTGTGATAGTGTATTAGTTTTGGCCAAATACTGATCTTAACACTAGGTCACTCAGCAAAACTGTCTATTAATAAGCCCTCTTCTTCTGATGACTCCTTAAATATTGATGATGTCTCTATGAGAAATACAGGGAGGAAAGAGACATGTAAATAACACTGCGGTCATCAAAAAGCAGACTGTGGTACAGTACAAATAACCTATTTTCTTCAACTAGTAAATGTAATCCTTAATAAAAAAATTTAAAACAGAAGGGTGAACCGACCCACAAATTGAGACCTAATTGTTATATCAACCAATTGCAATATACAGACCTTAGTAGGCTCATGACTCAAATAAATAAATTATAAAATAAATAAATATATATGTATATTGACATATAAATATACAAAAAAATCAAGTAAATTTGAATGCTGACTAGATATTGGACTCTATTAAGAAGGTATCGTTAATTTTTTTAGGTGTGAAAATAGTAAGAGGCTTTTTTTTTTAGAGATATCTATGGAAATATTTTTTAAGAAAATGATAAAATGTTGAGGATTTGTTTCAAAATAATCCAGGCAGGGGGAATGGGATTAGAGTATAGAAGAAACAAGATTGGCTGTAAGTGCTATGGTTCCCAGCCTCCAATATAACCCCAATGAACCCCACCTTGTGGTATTCATGCTCTTGTGTAATCTCCTCCCACATGGAATAGGGTTGACCTGTGTAATCATAAGATGTTGTGGAAATGAAGGTGTCTGAAGAAGAGCTCGCAAATACAGCTTCTGCCTTGCTATCTCTAAGATCACTCACTTTGGGAGAAGTCAGCTAACATGTTAGGAGGACACTTGGGCAACTCTCTGAAGAGATCCACATGAAGGGAATCTAGGGTCTGCTGCCAACAACCGGCACTAACTTGCCAGGCATGTGAGCGAACCAACTTGGAAGTAGCTATTCAAACCCCAGTCAAGCCTTCAGATGACCACAGTTCCCATTTGAGCCGCATCCACACAGCGAAGCCGCTCCTGGACGTAGGACCCACTGAAATAATGTGCAATAATGAGTGTTTATTGTGTTAAGTTGCTAAGTTTGGGGGTAATTTGTTATGTACAAGAGATCACTAGTAAAAGTGAAATTCTTGAAGTGTGGTGATGGGTGCACAAGGAGTTCATTACAGTCACTCTTCAGTATCTGTGGAGGATTGGTTCTAGCACCCCCTGCAGATACCAAAATCCATGGTGTAATATTTGCATAGAACCTATGCACACCCTCCCATATACTTTAAATCATTTCTAGATTATTTATAATAACTAACAGTGAAAATGCTATGCAAATAGTTGTAAATACAATCTTAATGCTATGTAAATAGTTACTGGCACGTGGCAAATTCAAGTTTTGCTTTTTGGAATTTTCTGGAATTTTTAAAAAATATTTTCCATCCATGGTTGGTTGAATCTGCAGATGCATAGCCTCAGGATTTGGAGTGTTGACTGTACACCATTCTCTCAATTTTATACATGTTTGAAGTTTTATAATAACTTAAGGTCAATATTAAAAAACAAAATATTTCTGTTTCATAGAAGTCTATTATCTATCCTCTCTCTACACTGTACTTTTACATTTAAATGAATGATTTCACACCTTTATCACCTCAGTCTCCCAAATATTTATCTAAATTCCAGACTTCTGCACTAAGCCAGTTTCATATACCTAACACTTAGGACAAATCAAAATCTCTTTTTTTTAAAACCAAACATCTCTTTCCCTCAGACCTGCTCCTCTTATGGTATGTTCCATCTTCATGAATGTCACCATTGTCACAAACCTAGGAATCATGCTGGACTTTGTCTCCACTCTCAACCACTTAGCCAACCACTTTCCAGGTCCTGCTTGCTCCATGTCCTAAATAGCTGTTTATTATCACCCCATTCCCCCTTCTCTATCCCCTGTTCTTAGTTGAAACTTTCATTTTCTCACACCAAGATTTTATCTCACTCTGTATTATTAGCATAGACTAAGTTATGGTAATAGATCCAAATACACAATGACTCAACATTACAAATGTTTATTTCTGGCTCACAGGACAGTCCGAGAGTGTGTTTCAAGATAGTAAGGAGGCCTGTAATGATGGCAGCAGCAGTATCTTCATGACTTGGTTTCCAAGGTCTCAACTGAGTCCACCAGTAAGAAGAAAAGCATAAAACCCAGTATATGTGAGGTTTTAACGGCCTGACCAAGAGGTAGCACAATTAACTTTTGCACACATTTCACAGAATAAGGACACACAGCCACACTAACTGCAAAGAGACTGAGAGATGTGGTCCAGCTGTGTAGCTAGGCAGAAGAAGCACATTTTGGAAAACAGCTCTTCTTCTTTGCCAGATATCTTTTATTTTTTCATCCTTCACGTTGCTACCAGGGCACTCCAACATGGAACTTAGATAATACTTGTTGAGTGGGGGAGTGAGGCAGTGAGTGAGCAAAAAGCTATTAAGAAGCTGTGAAGATTCTCCTCAAAATTCTCCAATGGCTCTCCATCCGTTATAGGGTAAAAATTGTAACTTATCATTGCATCAAGGCCCCTACTGCTCTCCTTCTGATTATCTTCCAGCCTCATCTCACATCACTCATGCCTTCTCGCACTTGTATTCAACTAGATTGGACCACTTACCGTTGCCCAAATTAGCCATGCTCTCACATATGATATGTATACGTTTCTTCTCCTATTACCACCCACAAATCTCCCACTCATCCCTCACGCCTCAATTCAAGAGTCATTTCCTCTTGGAAGGCTTCATCAGTACCTTACCTCCACTTCTGCGCCAGGCAGAACGAGAGGCTAGCTCCCGCTTTAGCTCTTTAGTTCCTTGCAGTGACCTCTACTGTGTGCTTGCACAACCTGCCTCTCCTCTAGGTAGTGAGTTAGCTAATGGGGAAAGCAGTGTGTGTGCTACTCACTCTCTTCCTATTAGTGACGGGGCAGCAACCATTTAGGCAGTTTTAACTTTCTCCGTTTCAAATTCCACCAGCTTGTAGAAGTATAGCCCAAAATAAAAAGCAACATATAGAGAAAACATCAGAAAGGTAAATACAAAGTTTCCTCCTCCTTTTGGGTAAAATGGCACCACCATCATCACTCACAATTACCCAAGCCATGTGCGTATGTCTGTATATATGTATGTACGCATATATAATCCAAGGGGGATTGCCTGATCTCTCCTCATCATTTACATTTAAATCACCAAATCCTATACAGCCTACATCCTTAATATCACCAAGTTCCCTTCCTCTCTGTGTGCTCCACCCTGTCAAGTTCAACCCTTCTCCCCAAGCTCTCCTCCTCCTAAAGGAACTTCCTCTCGTCCCTCTCTCACTCTACATCACCTTTTCACGCTGGTGCAGATCTGGGCGGGAACTTTCAATGACACTCTCGCCAGTCCTAGCTGATGCTAACTCTTGGTCCTAAGCACAAGGAGGTCCTGGTCAGATCTCAGACTCTTTCCAGCCTCAACCCCTGCACTGATGCATCAATTCCCAGTGCACTGATGCTCTAACTCCGCAGAGCTGTCGTCAGTCCTCGACTCTAACATAGGTTTTTACCCGTCCAAGTCTTTTCATCTCTCTTTCAAAGTGCCCTTCCTCCTCTTCCACCCTCCCCCGCAACCCGGCCTTTTCCTACCATAAACTATTCATCATGAAGGGGCTCAAATAATATCATTTTTTGAAGCCCTCCCCACCACACAGAGGCTCGTACAACCTGTTCCCGTAGGATTTGCTTTCGAGAGCTACGTCAGCACTGATCTCATTGTAACCACTGTTTATGCCTCTCTCTCCCAGTGCAACAGTGACCTCACTTGTCCCCTGCTCCAGCCTATGCTGCAGAGAACTGCTTTCTCCAGGTTCCTTTTCCTCTAGCTCTGGATTGCTTTGGCCAGTGGAAGACACGTGTGAAAGATTAGGAAGCTAGAAGCTGGGGGGAACCAGAATATTCCTCTCCCCTCCTCCTTAGCTTTCTGTGATGTTCCTGGAAATGTCTCTAGCTGCTCCCCACCAGTCAGGCCCCACCATGGTTCTTGCCATGGTTCTAGCCCCCTCCACACAGTCCTCCTGGGCTCTGGCAACACTGCTCTCCCCGACCACACCCCACTACACCCCTCCACACCCATCCCTCCCATCCCCCGCACCCCTGTACCTCTGCCCTAGGGCAGTAGCAGTTTCCTACTCTTACTATTCCTTTACCATCCCCTTTGCCATCCCAGTTTTTCCCTGATCATGTAATCAATTCCCTCTAATTTAAAACGTAGAGTGAGTCTGTTTTACTGAGTGGCTTCTGACTCATATATACCACCTCTAAATCAAGGTCCTCCAAGCAGGAATCATGTATGCAACCACTGTTTAATACATGTTCATTTAAAGAATGAGCAGAGGAAATTCCCTGGCGGTCCAGTGGTTAGGATTCCGTGCTTTCACTGCCCAGGGCCCGGGTTCAATCCCTGGTTGGGGAACTAAGATCCCACAAGTGACGCAGCGTGACCAAAGTGGGGAAGAAAATGAGTAGAGCCCTATTAAGCTATGTCTTAAGTTAAGCAATAGTTATACACCTATAACTCAATATATTAGAGGAAAAGAAGGAACCATATCCCTAGACATTTCAATCAGACAGGCCAAGAAAGAAGGGCCCTATGTAGGGCCCTCTACAGGAACAAGAACTGACCCTGACCCCCGGCCTTCTTCACTAAGATCAACCAGTATTCCATTAAAAAGTTTCAGCCACAAAGTGTGGCATTCTTTCCTTGTGGTTCACATTACCCAGGAGCCTCTGGTTTCCCGGAATTTGTATTGAGTAGCAGCTGTCAAAGATGATAATATTTGCCAACAATCCCTGTGGCACTACTTTACATTTTTCTGAAACAAAAAGGGGATTATTTTGTCCATATTTCTCATTTCTACAGGCTTTTGCATATATTGGTTCTTCCTCCTCTGGCATTAAATAGCAACATATTCCCATTAAATCATGAAAGTTACATTATTGTCTTTTAAACATCAGTTGTCAATCAAGGTTGACAAACAAGCTCTCTGACATTCTCATGAACATCTTACTCAGCCTGTGAGTACAAATGTCTCACTGATTTTGAGAAACACTCATCACAGGCAGGCAGGCAGAAATAAATACTTGAGAATTTCATTTTTACCAACTTCCCATAATCACCTATTCAATTCTATATGCCTGCATTGTCATCCCAAACAGTAATCTTTGAAACTCTCTAAATTATGCTGTGATCATTGTTGATCTAATCAAATCAAAATACTCACTGCTGACTTGTTATCTTTTCTCTCTGGTCTTTTTTCATCCTTTTTTGTATCCCAGGAGTGTGCGTTGTAATGCTTCCTCCTACCCAGGGATTAGTATATCCAGATTCTAGCTTTCATGTAACATTTCCAAATGCCAGCAACTCCTCTATGAAATTTCCATGGTGCTATCCTGCCCAGCATAATCTTTCTGTCCTCAATGTAGTCCCTTTTCTAATACCTGACACTGAATTTATAGACATTACTTTATATGTCTTAACTCTCTACTGCACTGCAAGGTCCTTAAGAAAAAAACACACATGCTCTTACTATGTTATCTTTACAGGGTCTATCAGAGTACTGGGCTTATAAAAGATTTTCATTAAGCATTTGTTGAAGGAATACATTTTTCCTGGATATAAATGGCTATCCTAGGTAAACTGTTGCTTTAAATGTTTTAGTGAGTAATTGAGATGGATTTGCAGCAAGGTTTTTATAATTATTTGTACAGTATTTGATGTATACAAATGCAATCTAAGTTCCACTATTCTCTAGCTCAGGGATTCTTCTTTGCTTAGAAGACTCTCAGTCGTGACTGGAATGTAAGCTTCTTGAGGACAGAGATGATGTCTCTATTGTTTCCCTCTGTGTCCCTGGGTCTGGTATGTAGTAAGTACTCAATACATAAATGCCAAATTAAGCCTTCAAGATGCGGCTCAATTTCTTTCAAACGCTTTTCTAACCAACTCTGGATTCATTTATGCCTGATGCTACACGTATATGTGTATATGTACATATATTCATACATACAGACACATGTATACATATATGCATATATCCTTTCTTTAGGTAATTCAATATAAAAGTTATCCAAAGAAAGCATTATTATCCCCTTTTTATAGATGAGAAAACAGGGTGAGAGACCTTTAAATCCGGTAACAAACGGTTGAGTGGCAGGTCTTGAATTCCAGTTCAAGTAGGCCTAATTCCACATGGTTCCTTTTACTACACCGCAGTGTCTCTTGTCATTTCATGAGGCTTGAATTTTTTTTCACTTTCTAAAATCAACAACATAGTAATATAATCCCTCCAGGATTAGCATTAATTTTAATACCTATATTCCTTTGAGATCTATTTCTCTTTCTGTTCTGTACTTTGTGGTACATTCTGCTTAGGAAAGTGTTCTCCTATGATAAGAGCTTTCATTCTAACGTTGTACGGCCTTGGCTTCCTTTTCCATATATGAAGTCATAATGTCTTTTTCTTGGACTTCTCTCAATTCTTGTAGCTTAATAAAACTTCCCAAAACACACTAAAGTTTTCCCCCACTCTGGTCATATTTCCTCCTTCCTACTGATCACCTCTTTCTTATTATGGTCCATCTCTTTTCTAATAATATGTATTTCACTTTACCATAAATTGGCTAGCTCTCCCCTTCACTTTTTTTTTTTTTTTTTTTGCAGTACGCGGGCCTCTCACTGTTGGGGCCTCTCCCGTTGCGGAGCACAGGCTCCGGACACCCAGGCTCAGCGGCCATGGCTCACGGGCCTAGCCGCTCCACGGCATGTGGGATCTTCCTGGACCAGGGCACGAACCCGTGTTCCCTGCATCGGCAGGCGTACTCTCAACCACTGCGCCACCAGGGAAGCCCCTCCCCTTCACTTTTTCAATTATACAAGCAATACATCTTCATTGTAGAAATGCTAGAAAATACCTATAAATAAAAGGAAAATATTAATAACTAGAAATCCCACTACCCAGAGAAAAACATTGTTACTGCAGCAGTCTTCATCTTGCTTTCTTTTTATCTATTTAAATATATTTGTATAAATATACATATACAGATTTTTAAAAGAAAATTATATTATACACATGAGTCATTTTTCATTAAAAATTTTTCATTTAGTGTTCCATGGACATTAAAAATAAGAGAGTTTTTTTGCAAGAAATAAGACTTTTTATATATTTAACTAAATATTATTAATTTATGTTATTCAGTTTTTTATAATCATATATACTTCTGTTTCTTTGGTTAGGTAAAGATTCAGAGGAATATGCTAATGTTTCCCTGCACTATTGTTCTGATCCTTTTCTTCATGCATTACAAACAGATTTAGCATTATATATTTTGTCATTATGTTGTTCAATGCATATAATTTTACTACGGTTAAGTATTTATTGAGGTTTATAAGTGCAACAATAAAAGAATAATCCACTTTGTCCTATTTGTTGATTTTTATAAGCATATGAAAACATTCTATGTAAATTGGGAGCCCTGCTTTATTTTTTTTTTTTTGTATTTGTATGGCATATTTTTGCCAATTCTTACATTTTTAATCCAGCATTTATAACAGTTCCTGGTGCATGGTAAGCATTCAGTAATTTGATCACATGATTGAATCAATAAATGCTGATTAACCTTTGTTACCTCATCTTAGATGTCTTGTAAATAGCATCTTATTTGATTTTGTTTTTTGATCCAACTTAATACTTTTTACCTTAATTAGTGATTTTATCCCATTTATATTTATTTTTAGGTTGTAAACATTTGGATCTATTTCTGTCATCTTATGTGTTTCTAAATGTTTCATTACCATTTTCTAACTTTTAGCTGATGCTCTAATATTTTTTCCTTCAATAGTAATTTGGAATATTTTAGTTCTACTTATGGTTATGTTTAAAAAAAAACTACTTAAATCCATGTTTCTCTTCTATATTCTCAAATGTGTCTGCTCACAAATGAATGGTATCCACTGGTGTCTCCTAAAAAAATTATGGACATTGGTATATATATATATATACACCCTCTCATAACCTCCCTTCCAGCTGCCATTTAGCCACTTTGGGGGTAGTAAGATCTGGGATTTTTGTCCCAGTATGTTATTATTTATGTTATTTATCTCTCATATGTATTATATTCCTTCTAATAGACTTTGTCCTTTTCTTCTGTGTTCTTAAAGAGCTTCTTACACTTGTCTTTCATTTAACTGATTTGATTCTCTGCAGTATTGATTCTGCTCTTTATTGCTTCTGATGTCATCGTCATTTCTCTTATGCTCTTACTTGTTCCCTTACATTTTAGTCTCATATTTCCCTTTTATTCTCATCTTGTTGTCTCACCATATCACCTTTTACAGCTTATTCAAAGGATTCACAATTTCTTTAAGTACCCTGAAAACACTAAGCAAATACTCCCAAAAATTTAATTGTCCTTCCTAAAGTATGCTCATCCTGTGGTCTTGAAATACTATGGTAATCCTTTAATTTATGTGGCAGAATTTTTTAATATATTTCACTTTTGTTTTGTTTCATTGCTGTTTAGTTACTTTTGAAAACATTCATTTAATTGAAAAATGTATTCCCTGGTGGTGCAGTGGTTAAGAATCTACCTGCCAATGCAGGGGACATGGGTTCAATCCCTGGTCTGGGAAGGTCACACATGCCACAGAGCAACTAAGCCCATGTGCCACAACTACTGAGACTGCGCTCTAGGGCCCGCGAGCCACAACAACTGAGCCTGCATGCCACAACTACTGAAGCCCACGCGCCTAGAGCCCATGCTCAGCAACAAGAGAAGCCACTGCAGTGAGAGCCCACACACCGCAACGAAGAGTAGCCCCTGCTCGCTGCAACTAGAGAAAGCCCGCGTGCAGCAACGAAGACCTGACACAGCCAAAAATAAATAAATAAATAATAAAATTAATTTATTTTAAAAAAGAAAAATATATTAATGGAAGATCTTCACAGTTCTGGCACTGGAAGGATAATGATGAAAAGAAAAAAATCCTTGCACTAGCTTACAGTTCATCCTCTAGCGTTAAAGAGAGACTTTAAGTAAGTAAGAAAATAAATATCCAATATGAATCGGAGCAAGTTATCAAAGAAAAAGAAGGGAGTCTTATGACAGAAAACCTGGGGGAACCTACCTTAGATTGGGTGATCCAAAAGACCTCTTGAGAAGTGACTTTAAGATGGGATTTGGAGGATGGAAATAAGCAATCCATATGAAGAAAGTGAGTAAGAGTGAAGAAGGTAAAAGGAACAGCACATGCAAAAGCCCTGAGGCCAGAGACACTCTTGCTCTTCTCTACCCTAATCACTCTGCAGGAGATAAAGTTCAAGAGGTTGGCGAAAACCAGGACATTCCCAGTCTTATACAAGCTTGGATGTTCCTGGAAATGCTATGAGAAGTTACTAGGATCTTTAAGGAAAAGGAGTGCATGATCTGATGGATATTTTGAATTCACTGTGGCTGCTGTCTGAAGGATGGGGTGGAAAGACAAAAGTAGAAGAAGGGGACCAGTTGGGAGGCTGGGTCAGGAATCCAAATGAGAAATTATAGTTGTCTGGATTATGGTGGAAGGATTCAAACTACATTTTGGAATTAGAATCTTGGACTAAATGGGCTGGATTAAATGTGGTGAGGAGGGGGTTGTTAAACAAGAGGAAAAAATTACA
Organism: Neophocaena asiaeorientalis asiaeorientalis; assembly: GCF_003031525.2. Classification (NCBI taxonomy): domain Eukaryota; kingdom Metazoa; phylum Chordata; class Mammalia; order Artiodactyla; family Phocoenidae; genus Neophocaena; species Neophocaena asiaeorientalis. The sequence goes on from NW_020173201.1 coordinate 1,314,499, forward strand.
AGGCTTTAGGCTTCAGCAACTGGCTGGACAGTGCTGTTATTTACTGAGATGTCAAAGACTAGTGGAGGTACAGGTTTACGGCTGAAAATCAAGAGTTTGGGACATGTTAAGTTTGTGATGCATTTGAAAAATAGACAAGCTTGAGACTCTAAGGAGAGATCTTGGATGGAAATATAAATTTGGAAGTTAGGCTACAGAGGTAATTAATATCACATGAATGGATTAGAGCACATTGGGTAAAGTATAGAGAGAGATGAGCAGGTAGCCGTGCACCACAGCCTGAGGGAAATTTTGATGTATCATATAGAAGAGGTGAGAGCAGAACCTGAGGACTGTGAAGTCACAGAAACCAGGAAAGGAAGGTGTTTCAAGAAGAAAGAGTGGTTGACCTCCATTTAAAATTGCAAAGTAAAGATACTTCTGCACACCTTTCCTCGCAGAACCTTCCTCCAAACAGCAAGGAGAATGAGAACAGAAACACAAATTCAACTTTAATGAATCCTGGAGACATCTGCAAAGCATAAACATGGAAAGAATGGAACAGATATGGATGAATAGTAACCACCTATCAGAACAGTAGCAAGTGAAACTTAAATGCCTATGGTGAAAGATACCTACAAGAAGAAAGTCAGTTTATTCTGTCAAACCCCAAAAAAGGTGCAGGAAGCAGAGTTGTCCAGTGTTGTAGAAAGAGGGGTAATACTGAAAACAGAGCTTTGGGATTTTTGGATCTCTTGCTCCTCAATATGAATGGACAACCAAGCAATATCTGGAAAGACATTTTTATTAATGTGAACAAAGATATCCAAACAAACAAAAAGGAACTTGAAGAAGAAAAAAACAATGCAAAGAGCAGATGAAAACTTGACATTTTTAAAAATGTAATTGCTTCCCTCAGAATGATGAGAATATGTTGTGTCTATAAATCAACAACAGGAAGTCACGCAGAAGAAAAATTCAGAGAACAAGAAAGAGATTCTGGAAATGAAAATGTAACTTAAATTCTTTTTTAAAAATCAATAGAAGGACTGGGAAGATAAAGTCAAGAAAATCCACCAGAAAGTAGAACAAGGAGAGAAAAGATGTTTAAATATTAAAGTATCAATCCAGAAGTTCACATATGACTAAGAGGAGTCCCAGAAAGGAAGAAAAGAAAACAGTGGGAGGGAAATTATCAAACACACACACACACACACACAATTTTCAGGAGTTAAAGGACAGGAAACTATAAATTAAAAGAGTCTACTATTACACAAAATGAATTTTTTAAAATCCCTAGGGCACATTATAAAATGTTAGAACACCAAAAATAAAAAGAAGATTCTAAAAGCTTCCAGAGAGAAAAGAAAAGGGTCCCACAAAAGAAACAAATCCAAATGCTATTGAACTTTACATCAGAGGTGTGCACAATAGTGTAAAAGCTGGGAACCTGGCTGCCTGGGTTTGAACCCTGACTCTGCTTCCTACTAGTGATGTAACCTTGCACAGTTAATTAATATTTCTGTGCCTCAGTTTCCTCATCTGAAAAATGGCATTAATAATGGTATTTACCTCATAGGGTTATTATGAGGACTAGATGAGTTAATATTTGTAAAGTGCTCAGAATAATGTCTGGCACCTAATATTTGCAATTTAAGTATCTCCTAAATAAATTTAAAGAAGAAAATTGAACAGGACTTCAAAATTCTAAGGATGAGTTGCTACCTAAAAGTCAATACCTAACTAAAACAAGTATGAAAACAGAAAAAAACATCTTTTCAGACATGCAAAATCTCAAAAAAAATTTTACTTCCTCTGTACCTTTCCCTGGGAAGTTCCAGAACTATGAGCATCACTAAAACAGGAATTAAACCAAGAAAGAGGAAGACACAGTAGCCAGGAAAGGATTGGAAGATAAAGGGGGAAAAGGAATGTAACACAAGAGAAAAGAAAAGGAAAGTCCCGGTATCACCTCAGGATAGCAGGCCAAGAGGGCAACCAGTGACAATCAAAGGAACACCTCCAGGAAAATAAATGGAATGATTAGGTTACAGCCAGATTTGACCATGTGGAAAATTACATTAAAGAAAGGAGAGGGCTTCCCTGGTGGCGCAGTGGTTGAGAGTCCACCTGCCGATGCAGGAGACGCAGGTTCGTGCCCCGGTGCGGGAATGTCCCACATGCCGTGGAGCGGCTGGGCCCGTGAGCCATGGCTGCTGAGCCTGCGCATCCGGAGCCTGTGCTCCGCAACGGGAGAGGCCACAACAGTGAGAGGCCCGCGTACTGCAAAAACAAAAACAAAAATAAAAACAAAAAAAAGAAAGGAGAAAAAATAGCACAAGGGTACAAGGCATAAGGAAATGGACAAATGAAAACAAACCAGGCAACTACTAACCATAGGAAAAACCAAAAGTTGTATAAGAAACAATCAGGACAAAGAGAGCAATATTTATTTAGTCCAGTGATGCAAATACTTAATACTGATTTAACTAAAAACTGTGATATACCAGGAGGATTGAAAAGGGGTAAGAATTGGGGAATATGTGTAATAAATGGCATCTACCAAATAGGAAGTCAATATAATCTTTAAAATTAAATAATAAAGAGATTGAGTATTGACATATTATTTAGACACATGGAGGTAATACCACATGGGATATTTGCCCCAAATAGTGTGCACTGATTCTCCTTGAGGCTTGTTGCTCATCTTGAGCACCCCTGACACCTCCTCTTAGATCCATCTGGAAGGCTGACCACGTGTGTTCTCATTACCATTCCAAAAGAAGTCTACAGAAGGCTGGAGAGAACGGAGGCCAGAGCCTGCCCCAGGGTCAGATTGGGGTGGCAGAATTTGTCTCTGTTGTTCGCCTTCCATGTTTCTTTCTCTTGTCACAGGAAGGCAATTTTCCATGCCTAGTTTACTGTTTGGCTTGGTAGCCACTCTTGGTCCACCCACTCATTTGGAACAGTGTTCCATCCTCTTGATGAGAATGTAGGCATTTATACCCCTCCTGATCTGGAAAGTTCTTATCTGCCTAGATGTGAAGCCCTAAGTTACTGAGAAGATGGATCAAAGAACAATTCCCAACTTGCTCTTGAATCATATTCTTATTATAGCCACACCTCCCACCCTCACTCATAACCTTGATCATTTTAAATTAAGGGGTGCCAGTAGGGTTTCCAGGATTGACCTTCTTCTCTGTCACTTCAGTCTGGTCCCATTGCACCATATCTGATATAAATTCTTTGAATTTTGTGGAATGTGGTTGGCACCATTCCCTGGTTTCAAAACAAATTAGTTCGAGGTACTTTAGTTTTGTTTCTTTAATATCTTTTAGCCATTTCTAATTCTGAGAAAAGCTTCAAAATTTTATATGTAAGCTACCATCTTTCCCAGAAATCTGTCACAAATGGCAAGGTTTCTCGATTCTCCTAAACGTGCTTAACTCATATCTAAATATTCTTGTAAAATGTATTAAAAATAGACCTTTTCAAATTCACAACCTAAAAAGGACTTATGTTTCAATATATACTACATCACATCACTTGGTCCTGTATTGATTCAATTATATGTTGTTAACAAGGATGTTTAAACTTCTAATGCAAACAAAAGGTGGTATATCCACACAATGGAATATTATTCAACCACAGAAAGGAGTGAAGTACACCATGGATGAAACTTGAAAGAAGCCAGCTATAAGAGGCCATATACTGTATGATTTCATTTATATGAAATGTCCAAACTAGACAAATCTATAGGGACATAAAGTAGTATAGTGGTTGCCAGGAGATGTGGGGAAGGGAAATGGGGAGTGACTGCTGATTCATACAGGTGATGAAAATGTTTTGGAAATAAAAAGTGGTGATGTTTGGACAACTTTCTGAATACACCAAAACTCCTGTTGTGTACACTTTAAAAGTGTGAATTTTATGGTATGTGAATTATATCTCAATAAAAAAAATTCTCTTGCAATTTCCCTGGGGGCTTGAGACCTGTTGAAAAATTTCAAGCCACAGCACGTATAACTGTATACAAAAAACCCCACAGAACTATGGAGAAAGTGCCAAGCCCTCAATTACCTATGGTAGAGCTTTATGTACCAATAATGAAATCAAAATATTATTAAATATTAAAACAAAATGGAGTATATGAAATGTGTACAGCGTGCTACCATTTGTATAAAAAAGTGAAAATAGAGGATATATAAGTGTTTTTATATATGCATAAAATATCTTTAGGCAATACATAAAACTTGGTTACAGTGTTTGCCTCCAAAAAGAACTGGCTAAGCAATGTATAACAAGGTGGTGAGACTTTTCACTGTATACTTTATACTATATATACTCTACACAGTATATACTTTTTAAACCTTGTGAATGGAATAATCATTCAAAATAAATTAAAATTAAATTATTTTGCTTAATTATGGTTTACTTCATATTTATAAATGCAGTCTTCAACTATAATTGTAGATTTGTCTATTTCTCCTTTCAGTTGTATTAGCTTTTGTTTCATATAGTTGAAGCTCTGTTATTAGACATACACATATTTAAAGCGGTTATGGCTTCTTGATGAGTTGACCCCTTTTACACTAAGAAATGCCCCTCTCTAACCTTAGGGGTAGGTAGGAAAACAGGAAGCAAGGTACTAAAGTCATCAGTGAAGAAAAGCAGGTGACCAGGAAATTGCAACTTGGAAGAGTATTGAATTGTAAAGTCTAATGCCATAAACTTCAGAGGGGATGTGTTTTTTTGTTTTTGTTTTTTAGGACAAGAGAGGTAACGATGACGAGCAAGGACCATGCCTATCCTACCACCCCATCCCTACCAAATCTTGAGCTATCTGAAATGTAAAGGTAAAATCAGCTTCTACTTGAGAGGGCCACAGGGGAAGCAGTGCCTTTTGAGGCAAGTCAGATATGAGTTATACATTACTAATGACAGTTAATAGCATGAAATAGAAGAAATCACCCAAGCAAGCTGTTGGTGTAGAGAAAAGGAAGAGGGAGAAGTTCAGAACCCTGGAAAACATTAGCATCAAAATCTCATGCTGAATTTTTAATTATTTTGTATTAAAATAACACATGTACCTAATTTTAAACTTCAAATAATGTTAAAAGGTTTATAATGAAAAGGGACAGATTCCTATCTCTACCTTTCTCTGTGCCCTGACCCTCCAGAGGAAATGTCTCAAATCCATTCTCAACTATTCTTGTTTTCCTTGGTGTTTGTCTCCTTATATTTAACTAAACATTATGCTTCTATCTCTTGATTCATCAATGTTAGGTGTTAGGTATTAACAATTGCCTTCCCATTATGGTGGACAGGGACTTAGCTCCCTCCATAGCATCATTCTCCCCACGCCATCACCCCACCCAAACCAACAGCTTAGGAATTTTTGGTAAAATCATTAAACAGTGTTTACATTTTAATAATGTATAGTAATGCTTCTGAGGAAACTTTGTAACCACACATCCTATTTTGTTCAACGCTTCATTTTTCCTAGAATCAATAATTAACCCGCCCCCCCTTTTTTTTTTCCAGTATGCGGGCCTCTCACTGCTGTGGCCCCTCCCGTTGCGGAGCACAGGCTCCAGACACTCAGGCTCACTGGCCATGGCTCACGGGCCTAGCCGCTCCGTGGCATGTGGGATCTTCCCGGACCGGGGCACGAACCCATGTCCCCTGCATCGGCAGGCGGACTCTCAACCACTGCGCCACCAGGGAAGCCCCCAATTAACCCATTAAAAAATATATATTTTCTTGGCCGCACCGCACAGCGTGTGGGATCTTAGTTCCCTGACCAGGGATCGAACCCTCACCCCTTGCATTGGAAGTGCAGAGTCTCAACCACTGAACCTCCAGGGAAGTCCCTGCTCCATCTTTTCATTTGTTTGATTTTAAATGTACCTCTAACACTTTTTGCACCCGATGCCTCAACATCTCTGTCATTTACCTGTCAGTAACTTTTTGAATACACTCAAACACATCTTTTCCATTTTTTTCCCCTGGAGATCTTTCTCCTTGAAGACTCCATGTTTCTGCTTCTGTGCTGCTGTTTCTCTAGGCGTGCTACACAGCTCTTATTTTTAGGACTTCTCTTTGCTGCTCTCCCTCCCCTTTTCCAGATCCCACGTCTTCCTCTCTCTTGGTTTACTTCTGCATTTGAGTGGAATGTGACCCAGCCTCTCCTTACGTACCTCAAAAGGTAAAGTTAAAAGTAAGATTAAGTTCTTCAAGTTATTATTCTTTTGTTAGAAACTCTGTTAGCTAGAACGGCACTGTCCAAAAGAAATATAATGCAAGCCATATGTGTAATTTTAAGTTCTCCAGTAGCCATATATTTCAAAAAGTACAGAGAAACAGGTGAAATTAATTTAATAATATATTAATTTAGCCCAACATATCTGAAAGTTATTTTAACATGTAATCAATATAAAAATTACAGTAAGTCCCCTAATACAAACAAGTTCCGTTCTGAGAGAACGTTCATTAAGTCCAATTTGTTCGTAAGTCCAACAAAGTTAGCCTAGGTACCCAACTAACACAATCGGCTATATAGTACTGTACTGTAATAGGTTTATAATACTTTTCACACAAATAATACATAAAAAGCAAACACAAAAAATAAAGAAAACATTTTTAATTTTGAAAAGTACAGTAGTACCAGCTACATCACCGCTGCTTTTCTGCTTGCTTCCAGACATCCTGGGCTTGAAATAAAGATACCGTACTACCGTACTCTCTGCAGTACTATACAGTAAAATACACGAAAGCACAACTGCTTGTAGAGGATGCACGCACACGACAATGTACGCCAGACAAGTGAACTAACGTGCGTGATTGGACATGCAAACACACGTTTGCATCTTTGAAAGTTCACAACCTGAAGGTTCGCATGTAGGGGACTTACTGTATTGAGGGGATATTTTACATTCTGTTTCTCACACTAAATCTTCAAAATCTGGTGTGTAATTTATACTTCCAGCAAACCTCAATTCAGACGAGTCACATTTCAAGTTCTCAACAGACACATGTGGCTAGGCTATGGTATTGAACAGCACAGAGCTGGAAGTTACTTATTGGGAGGCAAACTTGGCCTTCGAATATTCCATTCATAAATTCTGGCTACACTCCATGAGTACAACTCATCCCTTTCGGAGGCCTTTGCCTCTTGAGTATTACAGATACAGAATATAGATCTAGAATTGAAGTAACTTGCCCAAAGTCATCCACTGAGTGGTGGGAAAGCCAGGATGGGCGCTCAGATGTTCTAACTCCCAGGGCTATGCTCTTTCCAAAACACCACACTGCTTTCTCTCACAAGGCAGACTTCAAATATTTTACAACATTTGAAAATACGCTTGGGCTTCTGTTCCCAAGGAAAACTCTTTTAGTTGTCCTCCATATGTGCCTCTCAGACCAGCCCCTTACCTAACAGAGTATTTTGCATATGGCGGGTGCTCTGTAAATGGTTTTTAATCAAATGAGATTTGTGCATTGTACAAGTAGTACCTATACAAATTATTATTCATCTGTCTTTATGTAGTTATTCAAACATTTTCACATGTATACCTTGTAAAGCATTGGGTCAGATGATCATAAAGGAAAAATGAAATTTAAGATGACCTACCTTGTCCTCATGACATCTGGTAATCACTGAATTATTTTCTAATGTTCTTCAATTACCGGCTACAGAACATGGTATAGTCATTTTTCTGGGAATCAGTGTTAAACACACTGGCATTCATTGCCCAGAATATATCCCTCTGGAGAGTTAAGGCAATCTTTTCTCATTTCTGTGTGTCTGAACTCTCTCCGATTTCCCCTAATTTATCATAAGAGTACTGCCAGTGATTCTGAGACCTCATTTCCAAGTTCCTTCATCACTCTGAAAATTAAAATTTTGGGACCTTTTAGGTAAATGTTCTCTTACTTGCCTCCTCCCAATCAAAGCTCTTACATCAGTGATCCTCAAAGTGTGGCCTGCAGCCCCTGTAGAATACTGAGATCCTTTCAGGAAAACAACTAACAGCATTTGTTGTCAGTAATAAAATTCAAGTTTTGAGTAAAAATTAATATTTTTTAAAACTTACATCTGCCACCATGAACTAGACAGCTCCCCAATATTTAAAGACTTTTCTGATGAGCCCAGAGTGATAATAGCAAACGTGATTTTTTTCTCACATTGTGTAATGAAATGTGTCAACATTTGGAAGATCTACACAACTCAGTGAACCAATATTTTCCAAATAACCCATGCATGATGTTACAAAATCATGCATGGGTAGAAGATCCATTCAAAGAACACGATAAATCAATGTTTTTGCATTAAACTGAATATAAAAAGTTCACTGAAGGTTTCCAATTTCACACTGCAACTAACCTTAAAGAAATTACAACTTGATGGGCTGGTAGTACCAAATAAAAATATCTACAATTATCTGAAAAGGCTGTTAACATACTTCTCCCTTTCCTAACTACATATCTATGTGAGTCCGTATTTTCTTCACATACTACAAGCAAAAACCATATTATAATGGATTCAATACAGAAGCATGTATGAAAAATCCAACTCTTTTCTATTAAGGCACGTAACAAAAAGATGTGAAAAACTGTTTTTTAAAAATCCATGCTTATCACTAAATTTTTGTTTTGGAAAGCACAGTCATCTTGATTAAAAATGTTATATATGGTAACATGTAATGAGTTTATTATTGTTATTTTTTAAATTAATAAATATGTCAGGTAATAATGCTTCAGTTTTATTTATTTTTTTAGCTGTAAAATATCTTTCTTTTTTAAATTGAAGTACATTGACCTACAACACTATGTGAGTTCCAGATCCTGGAATGCTTCACAAATTTTCAGGGGCCATGCTAATCTTCTTTGTATCGTTCCAGTTTTAATATACATGCTGCCAAAGCTAGTACTCAGTTCTAGTTTCTAATATGGTAAATATTAATAAGTATAACCCACACAAACAAAAGCTCATTGACATCCTCAATAAATTTTAAGAGTGTGAAAGAATTCTGAGACCAAAAAGCTTGAAAAGTTTCCTTACACCACTGTTCTACCCATTCCAATTTGAAGACTATGCCCTCTTAAAGAAATTAAAGGTTTCATTAAGTTGTTATAGGAAGTAACATGCATAACACGGTAGTTAATGGCCTAGGATTGGCAATCAGATTGACCTGGATTTAATTCCTGGCCCTACTACTTACTAGTTTTGCTATGTTCAACAAGTTTTTGAGCCTTTCTGTACCTCAATTTCTCGTGTATCAGATGGATATAATCATACTTCCTACCTTATGAGAACTAAATGGCAAAACTTGTTATCTAGAATAATCATTGCAATCACAAAAATTTATACTAATGTCTGAGAGTAATATGGTGCTACTATAACAATGGGAGGTATTCTAAAGCCTTGAAATTCTCTTCCTTCATCAGAAGCAGTTTTTTCCAAATGAACTGCAATACTAGTTCAGTTTTTCTCCAAACCAACCTAGAAATTTGTTAAGATTTCCATTAGCATTTCCAGTAGCAGCATTAAACAAATATTTTTCTGTTGTAAAATCAAAGAGCATGTATTATGCCTACATGATAGGTCGATTGTCTTAGGACATCTCTGTAATGACATCCATATTTGGGAAAAGGCCCAATTGCAAAGGATGAATCAATGAGTTAACACGAGCAGATGAGCAAAGCGATTACCAAGCACTGATTCTGAGGATGAGCTTAGCAGTTATCTGGTGATGACTCTCCCATGTTTCAAAATTGCTTTTACTGCAGGTATACAATGTAATAGACCCAATCAGAAAACTTTTCTTTGTCAATGCCGCTTTGGACATTGTAAGTCACAGAGCATTTGAAACATGTTTTTACATATTAAGCCTCTATAAAACACTATAAAATTGACATAATTATGGTTGGACCTATGATAATACTAATTCTTCACTCAGTGTTATTGACAAATAGCAGGAACTTCTTCATATATATCTGAGGGTGCCCCATGAATGTACTCGGATTAATATCTTATTAAGGCACGTGTAGCTAATTACAATCAGATATATTTTGCTTTTCAAGCACTCATTTACCTTTAAGACTTTTAAAGTCATCATTAAAATCTGACATTAATTTATCTTCAAGTTTGCTGACTCCTATCATTTCCATTTTTCTGCTGCCCATCTAGTGGTTTTTATTTTAATATCAGATGGTGTACTTTTTGCTGTAAAATTTCCATGTGATTCTTTTTATAATTTGTTTCTCTGCTGAGAACTTTTATCTTTCCATTCAGTTCAAGTGCGTTTACCTCATGAAGCATAATTATAATAGCTGCATTTACAGCTGATAATTCCAACATCTGGGTAATCTGGAGGCTGGCATCTCTTGATATTTTTTTCTTTAGAAAAAATATTCTTGGTTCTTCCTAGTTATATAATTTTGCATATTGGGTTATACCAACTCTGGATCTTGTTGGAACTTGGGGGAAAACATTTTATTTGTTTTTGCTTGCTTGTTTGTTTAGTTAAACAGGCAATCAACCCAATTAGGCTCAGATTGCGTATTCTGTCTCACCTGTTGAGAGTGGTGGTTCCGATCTCAGTTTCATTTTCAAAGACTTTGCTATGGTGCCTTGGGTCCGTCCTGTGCATGCCAGCTCAGGAGTGAGCCCAGGATGTGTGGAATGTCATACACAGAATTAGAAGATTTTCCAACTGTCAGGATTTCTCTCAGCATCTCTTCAAGATTTTCCCACTTTCCCCAACCCCATGCTCTCTGGCTCAAAGGACACTCTTTTTCTGGTTCCTCTGGCCAGAAAGCTGGATTTCTCTGAATTTTAGCTAGTCATGTCTCCAGTGCCGTGCAGCTCCACAAGTGGGGCCCACCCTTAAGGCAAAAGCTGTAAGAGAAAAGAGAAAAAAATGGGAAACATCCTCATACAGGTTACTCTTCCAAGTTTTGACACTCCTTCACAATCTACCTGCCTTTGTTTACTTTTCAGAGTTCTTAGGTACTTGATTTTCACATTTGCTCCAGAGGTTTTTAGTTGTTGTTAGCAAGACAGACAGACTTGAGTGGTTTTGGCCCACCTCAGCTGGAACCAGAAGTTTCCCTACGTACTTCTCCAAATGTTTATCTTCCACCACTCTCCCTGGTCACTTACTCTACACCAGCCTTTCTCTTCTTAACAGGCTCCTAAATGGCCAAGTTTGCACCTACAGCAAGCCATGCTACTTGCTCTTCCCTCTATGCAAAATCGGTTTCCCCACTCTAAAATGTAAACTCTATGAACTTTTCTGACTTCTACACTACCGTAATTCCAGCTGAACACGGAAAGCATGCAACACATACTTGCCGGATGGCTGTTGGCCTGCTTAACTGAGAACCAATTACTTTGAACAGTCCGGGTATTCTAGTTCAAGCAAAAATAAAGTAAAAGTTTATTGAATTGATTTAATAATAAACTAGTAAATAAAAGAGCTCTCATTCTGAGTCTTGATATGAAAATGCATGCCAACATCTTACCATCTTACCTGTCAAGAAGTTTGCAAGATATAGAATTTTCTTTTTCTCTTTTATGGCTCAAACAAGTATTTCTCTTTGCAATTCATTTTGCATGACTTATACCTGGTACTGAGGTTTGCTTTTCTTCTGTCAGTAATAAAGAATATCTGTATGACTTCATTACGCATTAGTTGTTTAAGCTTTGGGTTTTGTTCACTTTGTAAATTTGATTCTGTTTAACAGGTAGCAGACTACCCTGTTCATACCCAGTTCTACTTACTAGTTGTCAGACTTGGGAAATTAACGTACTCTGACCTTCAGTTTTTGTGCAGAAAATGAGATACAACTACCTACCTTGAAGGGTGGGTAAAGCATGTGAAATATCTACCACAGTGTCTGGCACATACTTCAGACTCAAAAGAATATTATTTTCCTATCCCTCTACCAGCCCTCCAGTACTAAGAGTTAGTTTGAGCTCTCCCATGCTTTTCTTTCTGCTTTCCCTTCTTTTCTTACTTCACCTTCCTCTCTCTCTCTGTGCTATTTTATTTTAGTCTCTAGGTACCTGACATCACAGAATTCCCATGAATTTTAAGTACGTGTCTTCAGGTTTTCTGAGGTAGAACTGTGTTTAATTTTAGTGATATTTTTGTTTTAACCTTATTGGATTTTTTTATAGAAACAAAGGCTTAAGTCTTCTCCAAGGACAGCTAAACACATTAAACGATGTCTGCCGACTCTGGCAAAAGGGACATTTTACCTCATACCTGCTATTTTACCAAAGACTAAAACTCATTTTCTCTTTCAAATGTTCATTTAATATACAATACTAATAGTCATAACAAGCCCATGCATTATTCATATGAATTGCGATGGCTGTACACGGTAAACAAAATATTAGCTATTTAATTACTTAAGGAACACTTGTGGTTCCCTTGTTGAGGATAACCATGTAAAATGTTTTCCTGCCAAAGATGTCTTCATGGAAATATTGAATAAAACTGAGAAGTTTGCTAATTTTCATATCCATGAAATTTAAATACATTTCTCTTCCTTATAGTAAGGATTAGAAAACTAGGAAATGTCTAATTTCAAAAGCATGATTACAACGGAAAAGGGAAGCATAAACATAAACATAAGCATAGGTAGTATTGTCATACTGAAAAAATGTTTTACAGATTATATTTTTGGTGAGTTTCACAATATCTACAGGTCATATTTACCTGTAAATATATCAAATAGAAAAACATAACTAACTCAATTTTTCCCCAAGTCTCAGCTGTTTCAAGAAGAGTAAACACTGCGGTGAAAACCTGGCTTATTTCCCTGAAAATTAGGTTGACGGCTTATTTATCAATGCTTAAAGAAGCAATTCACAATAATATTGGAATGTATGGATTTTCAAATTCCAGTGAGGTAGGTTCAGGAGATATTCCCAGTAAGCGAAGTTTAACCCTTAGGCCAAGACCAATGGATACAAGTAATATTTTTTCCTAAACTGACTTGGCAATTCTTCTCACGTTAGGGAAACCCAGTCAGCTACCTTAAATTCTTTCCAAAGCAAAGTAAAATGTATTAAAAAAAAAAAAAAAGCCTTGGACTCAGAATAAAAACAAAATGCAAAACTGTCAAGGAAATGTCTTTTAAACCACTTATAACTCTATTTTCTAAAAAGCTAAAGTTAACATTTTCTTTCAAAATTTTATGTCCAACTATACATACCTGCCCTGATAGGAAGAAGAAACTGATCAATAGCAAATACAATAATAAATATTCCTGATAAGTAGTTGCCAATTTCTACTGTATCAACTTAATTTAATTATACTATTTTCCCTTGATCACAAAGTTAAACTTCTTGGATCTTGAAATGGGATAGGAGAAGTGTGTGGGGGGGTGTCCCTCTTTGTGAACAAATATTTCTTTTACTATTTAGATATTTATATATTTCCACAGGTTTTTGCTCGAGTTAAGAATATAAAGAACTAGGCCATAAATTTCACCTTTTGTTTCTTGAGGTAACTCAAAATTTACAACTTGTTTCCCATCAATAAATCATAAGTGACATTTCCTTTCAGCTTTACAGTAGTGTTTAAGGCCATAACAGAACTTTAACTTCTACTGAAGTGATATCAAATATTGCCAAAGTACAATCACACACATTTAGTAAGATTTTAAGAAATTTAAAAATGAACTCAACTCTGAAAATGAAGAGAAACAGATTGTTTATATAGATTTGGCCAAACCAATTTAGAAAATAAAGTAACTTAGAACATTGTGACTATTTTGAGTGGTATTCTTAAAAATTCTATCTAGATACACCAATAATGATCTTAAAAACTCAGAGTTGTAAAAGGTGAGAATAAAATTTTATAGAGGATAATGAGTGCACCTTGCTGATCCTTTTAGGATGAAAAGTTCTCACTACTGTTTCAGGGGGTCTGTTCAATTCTCACCTTCCCAGTGAGGCCTATTCTGGACTTACCCTATTCAACACTGCATTCTCTCTACCTCTGCGTACCTGGTCTTCCTTACCCTGTTCCACATTTTCCCCCCATAGCATTTATTAACTTACGTATGGTATGTTGATTGTTCATTACCTATTATTCCTTGCTAGAATGTGAGATCCATGAAGACAGGAATCCACTGTTCACCCATTTGTATCCCAAGCATCTATAACAGTGCCTGACATATATCAAGTGCTCAATAACTATTGAGTGACTTGCAGTTTAGTTTCCTTGTTGCATCATGTGGTTTAAAGATGTCACTTTCTGTTTTGCTTTATTCTTAACTCCTTCCTTGCTCAAGAGAGCCTTCCCTGATCCTTCCAAAGCATAAGTCAGAATGTAATTAATTATGCTATGGTAACAAGTTGTCCCAAAATCTCAGTTCACGTCAATATGTTTACTTCTTGCTCATGCTAATATCTAACACATTCAATGTAGGGAGAGAATCTGAGGTAGTTTTGCTCATATAGTCACTCAAGACCCAAGCTGACAGAGTTGCACGATCTGGAACATGTCATGTACTCGGTCACTGTAGTAGAGAGAAGCCTAAGTATTGTACAAGGGATTTTATTTACAATGCCTTTCCTTGGAAGTGTCACATCACTTTCAGTGCTATTTTGTTGGAATAAACTAGTTACAATGGCCCCATCTAACTTCAAAGGGGTGAAAATTTAGAGGAGCATATGGAATGTTTGGTAATCATTACAGTATCACATATTATAACTTTTTAAATAAGGTCTATTTCCTCTACTAGAGTGGAAACTCCTCAAGGGCAAGAGAGGGTGTCGTTTTGATCTCTAATGTATTCCAAACATCTGCTATATATAGCGGGGACTTGATAAATACTTGTCAAATAAAAAGTTTAAAACCAAATATTAAAAATAATTAACCTTTTTAATTTTTTAAAGAAAAAATACTCTCCATAATAAAGCATTTGTTTTTACGTCCATCAGTAGCCAAATGGAATTTGATATAAACATTTCCAATATACCAACTTTGGATAAATGCACAACTTAGAAAATAACTCAATAATGCATGCATCAAGATGCTACCAACAAATTCATTAACATCCAAGATTCATTACTGTATGTCAAAGGTCATCCAGGGTTAACATTATTTTCATTACGATGAACTGTAAAATTCCAGTGAGAACTGTTTGCCTGAATCAAACTATTTAATCTCTAAAATCGGAACCTAGCACTCTCACCACCCACCCAGACCTCCCTACACTCACACACATGCACACACACTTAAAAACTGCCCATTAAGGCATTATAATGGAAAAAGAAAATAGAAACTGAATGAGCATTTGTAAACGTGGGGTATCATTTAGACAACTGTATAAAGTAGGCAGAAAATCCTAAAAGTGTACATAAATAAAAGCCAATAAATGATAAGCTACAGAAAGCCACATCTAAACATTTTAAGATAATCTCACTACAGTAAACAGATTTGACAAACTGAAACACTAGAGCCATGACTATAGGCCTTGCTCCATTCCAGCACAAACAAAATCTCTAACCATTTTAAGAACAGATGAGAATCCACATGCAACAAAGGAGATATAAATTACTTTTAATTAAAAAAATGAAAAATATAAATCCTTGTTAAACACTTCATTTAAAAATATGCAGCTTTATTTTAAAATGTGGTAATGCTCAAAGATGGCAGTTGACTTCACTCATATATGTAAAAATGTTCATAAAATATCAATACATTGGTTTGTAAGTTATGTACTGCCCTCCAGCTAAACTTTTTTCCACCAAATTCTCAAGTAACTGTTAAAAAAAAAGAGATCTACGTTCTAAGCCCACCATTATACTAATCATGGTTAAGTTCCAGAGCTAAAGGTGAACCATTCATGAAATAGTTTTGGATGTGATGGAAGTCTCATGAGCACACAGATGTAAAAACAACTAAGTGATAAACCAGCAGTGGCTTTTTTTCTGTTTTCCAGGTGTTAAACTAATTCACTCTAAATTGAGCAACTGTTTGGGAATTATAAAAAGTGAAAAGTTCACCCTTCTTTTCCAACCTATAAAGAGAAATAGAAAGGTGATGATGAAATTCACTACTAATAGTGTTTCACACATTCTGTTTAACACCTAATTCCAAAATACAAATCTTTGAAATGGTTTTTGAAGAGAAACATCTACAATGTTAAGCTTGTCTGTGCTAAATAAATGTAACCGTTTTATTTACTTAGACATGTATTATTCTGATGCTAACAATATTTAAACGTCCATGACTGACCCACTGAATTGGAAAGGGCTCTCAATAACTGCACATAATCTGCATCTGTAGTGTTAGAAAGAATCCAGTCACTGTCCATTCTCTGATGTAATTTAACATTC
Organism: Neophocaena asiaeorientalis asiaeorientalis; assembly: GCF_003031525.2. Classification (NCBI taxonomy): domain Eukaryota; kingdom Metazoa; phylum Chordata; class Mammalia; order Artiodactyla; family Phocoenidae; genus Neophocaena; species Neophocaena asiaeorientalis. The sequence goes on from NW_020173201.1 coordinate 1,330,844, forward strand.
TACAAATCCGTGATGGAAATACTAAGCTTAAAGGCCTGGAGAGTATGCCCAGTACAAATTGCATTTTTTGAAGAAAATATATACATGAATATACAGAAAAAAATGATTGTATAGTCACTAAAGCATTAATAATAGCTGTTTCCAGGTGGTGAGATTATCACTGAAGATTTTGTTACGGGAAACTATTCTCAAAAAAGCTAACTTAAGAACCAAAGGGTATTACCACCAATGAAACTATTGTCCTTTACTGACTTTACATAACAAACTTTTAAAGCTACCAACACATGTGAATTTGTCAGAATGGCTACATACAGTCTGATATATTGTGTCGGCCAAAAAGTTCGTTCGGGTTTTTGGGTAAGATGTTAAATACCCGAACAAACTTTTGGGCCAACCCAATACCTGAAGAAGGAAGATCTCTTAAAAAATGGAAAAATACCAAGATCATGGTCATAAAGGAATAGATTTGCTCTAAAATTAAAAACAACTGATAATCATTAGGCTTCCTATAGATACATAATTCTATAGGAAAATCGGTCTCTAACATGTCATCTTTAAAAGTTTTAAAATGTTTTCCTCTATTATCTTTTTTGCTAGTTTTTTAGGTACTTATACCAGTTTAGACTGAATATTTATATTATTTTTTCCATTCACAAACATTTCTCTCTGCACTAGTGACAGCACACTGCTAATCAAAACTTACACTTAAGCCATTTAAGACTAAGTTTTAGATCTGTGGCTAATTATCTGGCAAGAATAAAAGAACAAAAAAGTTTCACATTAGCAGCAAATTGACTAGATTTAAGGGTCTTGATTTTTTGTAAGCCTTTGGAAGCCTGCATGTTAAGCACTGGTGATTTTTGTATTCTCAATGGAAATGGTGATGGCATTCACTTAACCAAGCTAGCCCAAATTAAGAGTTGTGAGAACACGCAATAAAAACAAAATTGTCAGTAAATTCCTATTTTTCAGACATCACCAAGATCATCTTATAAACCAGAATAATTTTAGACTCCAGTATAGTTTTCAACCATACTTACGATACCTAAAAAGAAAAAATGTGTGTACACACACATACTTTTCATACCTCTTTACATTATATATTCACATTTACTTTAAAAAAAGTCACATGGAGAAAATGTAAACCTGAAATAACATTAAATTCTATTGTTACATAAATGATCTGCTTTATTTTCAAAACATTTGTACAAGCTACACTTTCACTTGTTACCTTACTATGCTTTGTTGAAAGGATGTGCCTTACTTAGTCTTTAAGCTTTTAAGAATATTAGAAATAACAAGATTAAGTTCAAGTACACAAAGTCCTTTAGACTATTCTGGAATATCAATTTTTAAATGGCACAAGTCACAATGAGTAGATGAAGCTCCCCATATGTTGATGGCATACTACAGAATCATAAAGAATGGAAAAGCCACAAAATTGAAATCTGAGATATCAAATCCATTCTGGGGAATTATCTTCAGACATCTTAGTAAAAAAAATATATATGCACAATTTTTCAAAACTCGTGAACTTTTTAGGATTAGCATATTATTTAATGTGCTTGAAACAGGATGTTAAGTGTTGACTAAGACACTAAAAAAGCTAAATGCCTCTCTCAAACATGAGTAGACTGATACTCTACTCCCAAACTGACAAGAGCCCATGTTTTTATATAACTGTAGGCTTTGAAGGACAGCAGGGGAAAAAAAACCCAACAAACCTTACAAAAACTTATTAATCACATTTGGCTGCCCATCATTTAAAATGGCAATAAATCTAATCAATTTAAATTATAAATATTAAATATTCTCATTTAATAAAACACCCACACAATGACAAGAATGAGACTTTAATCAGTTTTAAGTGGAGTTTATAACACTAAGAGATAAAGGGTTGTTTACAAACACAATAACAAATGGACATCTGATTGGTACGAGGCATTATCCTGTACACATCGTAGTTTTTTGTGTATCCTCAGTGCATAGCATTTACACACAGAGCCACTGCTGCACAGCACAAGAGTATCTGAAGAGGCTGAATCAGAGTAAGGCTGTTTAACAGACTGAAATTTTTTAGTATATATATTCTATATGAAAACAGATTGAACTTTTGAACTGGCAGGGTAGAAGGCAACTCTGCCAAACACTGCAGTTAAAGCCCCCACTTGAGTGCACAGTTCCACCCCTTCCATCTGCATGCATAACACATTAACAGTATTTAAAGGTAAACGAGGCACTTTGTGGCAACCACAGCCATCGTTATGAACATATTGCACAAATTTTCTAGAACTAAACAGTAACTTGTACCCTACTTTTATTTTTTAAAGCTGAAACATTTGATGCTGCCGGTAAACTCCACTTAAGTTTATAACCTGTGCCACAGCAAAGAATGGTGATGCTATTTATTCAACTACCCTTTAATAATTATGGCAAAAAATGTTCAAGAGGAGCTACAGAGGACTTGGGATGGTACAGGGCCCAATTGTAAGCTTTCTTAAAAGTGATGCCTTCAAGTAACTTCAGACATGTAAGCGGCTGCACATCCAAAAAGTCTAAGAAAACATTCCAGAAACTCAAAGAGATTACCTACAGAATGCATTTCAGGCTAATCATGAATACTGTCATAAATAAAGTTTTAATTAGGACTCAAAAACCTTTCAGTCATAGCAATTCTTGTCAAATTCTATGGGCGTGGTAACTGAAATAAAGGAGAGTAGTATGTATAATATATATTTATATATATATAATATATATAATGCCATTTTTCCATTTCCAATGACTACACCATAAAATGTAAGCAAGGCTTCTCAAAAACACTGAAACATTCAAAATCAAAACCCTCATTCAGACCTTCACATTCCAAAGGAAAAATAATAACAGTGCAAAGCCCATTATAATGTCATTATTTATGACCTGGCCCTCCATGTTACATATTGGAACCATACAAGTTACGCTTTAATATACTGTGCCCAAAACTGTAACAAATAACAGTATTAATAACCATCTTCAAAACATGAATAGCTGATTTTCATTTTAGTCAACAGTTTTCAGCTTTTATGAAAGACAAGGTGACATATAAATTTCAATGATGAGATCTTAGGAATAGGTGTCTCTAACTTTACCAATTTAACTTATGAGCAGTCAATCAGTTCTCTATATATCAATGTTTAAATATAAATGTGTAAATCCTAACAGCTTTGTTAAAATTTTAAAAATTTTATTTGTTGAATGAAACTGATGAGGTATGGAAAACATGTCAAGATTATTTACTAAGAATATTTTAGATGAAGTTCTGCCTAATCTATTTACCATCAAACTCTATAAATGCTGCTCTAGTAGGTCCTATGCAATCTGTATTTGTAAATTAACTAGGTCAGACCACAGCTAGTGAACAATTTCAGCACCAATAAGTTATTGAAAATGAGATTTTACACCATTAAGAAATAAATTGGCTGGATGGTCAAATGTTTCAAGGTCAAGGTATCATTTGAAAGATACCAAATTTCTGGGGGAAAAAATTCTTTTCAATCATATCTTCACATTAACTTTACAATAGTAGTTGTACTCTGCTTAAAATCGTATGCAGTCTGGGCATATCAAATATATGATATTTAAGAAGTGAAATTGAAGCCCTTGTCCTAACTCTAGCACTATGAAGAAATGATTCAACACTGCACATTTAAAAAAATCTATTCTTTCAATAGCAAATTGATAAAAGCATTATGTGGGACAATTTCTACTGAAAAAGTAAATGACATTATTTGTGCAGTGTTGAAAATTTACTGCAACTCTAATTTCCTTTTTAACACAAATAACGTCCTTTTAAATATAAACATTATATGTATTCAGTATTCAAGTAAAATTCCCTAACAGTTAATGACATTTAAAAAATGTGCAAAACTGCAAAACTCATTGTAATGAATGTGTAAGGTCAAAAGGGTGGAACGGCTGACATCTATTGGATTGAATAAGTGCATCATAAATCTTTAAAGGAAAAAAAACCGCTTACTGTAGAATCTCAAATTGAAATTTCCTGTGCAGCATTACAAAACATTTTATATTTAATGAGAAAAAAGAAGCTTTTAGGCAGCACATGAAGCATCCACAGCAGGTATACGATTGAAAACTAATAAAATAAATGTAAGTTGTTGACTGATGTAGGTAATAATAGCATCTGACTTTTAGCACTGGCCTTGATTACACAGGAGATGGAGCAGTCATTACAATTGAGAAAACATATTTAATAAATCATTGTCAATTTTTATAATGTTTCAAGCCCATTCTTTGTCGATAGCCTCCACATTTATATGGTTAAGTCATTGTTGCTGTGTTTCTTATCTATGACCACATTATTTTTATATCCCTTCATTTGTGGATTCTTAAGATGTTGTGGAAGGTTCATTCCTGTACCCCTATACAGATTCACTCCCTCTAGCTGCCTTTTCTAGCACCAATATGCTTAAAAAAAATAAAATGCACAAATAACAAGCAGTGACAGCGGCCAATTCCTCAAATGTCCAGATTAACAACTGTAGCATGCTAAAGAAAGGTGTGTGTAAATAGCTGGAGATGGTATATGGTCCAGAGTCCAGCGTAAAACATATTCCTTTCTGAGCATTCCCTCCATTCCCCTAACCCGAATACATGCATTAGAATGTAGCAAAACCCTTTAGAAACTCCTCTTAGCCAACTGCAAACTTATCTGTTGCCACAAGTGCAAAGGGGTAGGATGTGAACCTGTATATCACAAAGCTCTTTAGCCACTTCAGTTGGTGACAGAACACAAAATGAGAAATTCCTACGTATACACATCAGTCTGTCTCCACTTTTTATAAAACTGGAATAAAATGGGAAAGTGCCATCTTTATTTATCCTAATTGAATTTTAAATGTCCTTTTGACACAAAAAGGTATATACATGACACAGCTACACAACCTTTTTTCAACTGGACAACAAGTGTCAAAACCCTGTGGATGTATAGGGTAAAACAAGATTGGTCAGGAAAAGAGAATTGTTCCTATAACTGGTAATCTGACACAATGTCCTATTGCCATTAAAAAAAAAGGTCCATTTTCAGTTTATTCAAGTTTGTTTTCATGGTGTTTTATCCCTCTTGATAAAAAAAAAAATCAGACTTTTGTAATTTGTGTATGCTGATCTTCATCAAAAGGTTCATTCTCTGGATCAGAGTCAGTGGTGTCAGAATATCTATAATGATCAGGTTCATTGTCACTAACATCTGGTGTTACAGAAGTTGAACTGCTAGCCTCTGGATTTGATGGCTCCTCTACTGTTTTTGTGAAGTACAGCTTCACCTAGAGAAAGAAGAGAAAGTATAAATGGAAAATCCATAAATCTGACTAATCTTAATTTACTTAAAGATACATATTTTTGACAGATTCATTTTTAAGTACTATGACACATATCTTTAAAGGGCCTTTTATTATGACCCTCTTCTTAAGATTTCCTACATTTTCTTTCTTGGTATATACTGAAAAGAAACTGGGATGTTAATATACTATATTTTTTAATAGGCATGTTACAAGCATTAACTAAATAATTCTGCAAAAGAAATGTATTGAGTTCAATAGTCCACATAATCTATTTTCAATCACAAAATTCAACTCACAAAGAGGTGAGTTCCAAAAGAATGTTTCACTTAACTACTTATCTGAAATTCAATGTATTTTCTGATACAAACAATACTAAAAAATACAGATACTACACTATGTAAAATACTGATTAACAATGATGTTTAGGATTCCATTCGCCCTAAAAACTTCACCAAAAGGGAGTCATAAGAAAGTTAATATCCTACAGTGCTCTTAACAGTGAACCAACAGCCTTATAGGCAGAGCTGAAATAACTGTCAAAACAACTCTAGGGCTTCCCCGGTGGCGCAGTGGTTGGGAGTCCGCCTGCCGATGCAGGGGACACGGGTTCGTGCCCCGGTCCGGGAAGATCCCACATGCCACGGAGCGGCTGGGCCGGTGAGCCATGGCCACTGAGCCTGTGCTCCGCAACGGGAGAGGCCGCAGCAGTGAGAGGCCCGCGTACCGCAAACAAAACAAAACAACACTAAACGGTAGGTATCTATTTTAAAAGAGAGAAAGCTATAGCTCAGAAAGGTTAGGGAACCCGCTAAAGGCCGCATATCTAATAGGTAGTGGATATGGGATTTAAATTAGATCTGACTCCAAATCCTTTGATCATTCTATTATATCTACAGCCCCTCCCCCATGATCCAAGAATCATTATCAATTTTTCTCCTTCTCCTACATCCAAAATCCAATCCATCAGTAAATCCTTTTAGTTCTACCTTCAACTAGCCTCCCAGCTTTCATTCTTGCCCCTCTCGAGTCTACATTTTAAAGGAGGGGACAGAGTAAACTTTTAAAGACAAAATTCAGATTACATCTTTCCCGTGCAGAAAACACTCAACATCTTCACACTTGGACTGATGTGCGTTAGTCAAAACAATTTCTTATCTATTGCTCCTCAAATAAACCAAGCTCACTCCTGTCTCAGGGCTTCTGCACCAGCTTTTCCCTCTTTTCCCAGATATTTGTATAGCTCACTCATATGTTTACTTATAACTGAAATAGTTTTTATTTGTAATTACAAATATAAAACCTCTTGCAATATTAAAACAGAAAATAAGAAAGTTAGAGGAAGTCACATTTTAAAAGCTAATAATTGAGTAAAATATAGGCAGAGAAAAGAAAGTAAATGGAAACCTACAAATTCTAGAAGACACTACTGAACACTTTAAATATAAGATCTAAAGGCACTTATTATTAGATACATTTTCACTTAAAACAGGTAGCCCCCCCTTTATTTTTATTATTACTAGCAATATTCTTATAAGCTATGATTAGGTCTGCTACATTGTATAGAAATGGAATGAAGAGAGAATTTAAAAAGAGAAGGGAGGAGGGTATGGTGAAAGGAAGAGAGAAAAATGAAGTAGAATAAGCAACAGGAAAGGGGAAGAAAAAATGGCAAACCACCATTTGGGAATGTTTACAAGTCAGCTTTTTAACCTGGAGAATTCTCCTCTACAAATATAAATAGAAATATACACATACATATCACATTTAGATAAAAGTAAAAGGAACCAAATAATTCCATAATAAGAGGAAGTAGAGTTTTACAAAGAGAAGGAGAGGGGAGGATGATCAGAGGCCTTACAGAGCACATGAGATTGAAGTTAAGGTTAGAATGTGAGGGACAGCCACGTGAAGGGCAGGGAAAGGCCAAGGGTGGAGAGGTTCGGGGAGAAGGAAAAGAATTGTAAAGACCTGAGGCAGAAGAGTGTAGCATTTTGAAGAACTGAAAAGAGACCAGGTCTGAGAGTGAATCGCAGGGAGAGAATGTGGCTAGAGTAGATGCAGAAGGTGGTCCTGTGCTAAATTAGGCAGTTCCTGCAGGTCACATCAAAAAAGCACAAGGTCTTCCAAAAGTACAAACAGGAGTGATGCAATCAAGTCATTTTTAAGATCACTCTAAGGAGTTGAGAATAAACTGGAGGGGACAAGAGTAAAAGCAGTGAGAACATTCTACAGGAGTCATTCCCAAAGGGCTGAGTTGCTTTCCACTTCTGTTTTCACCTTTTCCTACTTCATATCCAACTTACTTAAATCCCCTCCCTAACCTACGCCCCAGATTTCACCAACTAACAAAGAATAGGGTAAGGAAACTGTAGCCTTTTGACTCTCTGTACATTGGATTTCACTGACTTACTGCTAAATAAACAATGCTTATGAATATACGTAATTTAAAAATTAGCCAAGCAAGTCTTTCACCAGCTACACACCTAGAATAAAACACACACACACACAGAACCACTCACCAACTCCTCAAAATGTTTTTAACTGACCTTAAAATTTGGAGAAAAGTATCGGTTGGCCTTGTCTTTATTTGCTTTGTCGAGATCATTTTTTGTTAAAGTGAGTACTAGATATTCCTTGTCATTATCTGCACGCTCTATACTGCAAATACTATCAATTTCTTGATCACATAGACTTCCATTTTCTACTTTTTCTGAGGTTTCCTCTGGTCCTGGTATGAAGAATGTATTTACCCAAAAGTGAAACATTTTGTCCTAAGAAAAAAAAAGAAAACAGACAAATTTTTTTTTTAAAAAGACAATGTTACTTATATTCAACATTTGCCCTAAGAAGTGAACATATTATGCCATGTGTCATTAATATTCTGAATAAAGGTAAACACAAAGACTAATACTGGGCAATCTGTGGGTTATCTGTTGCATCTAGTTCACATAGGAATTTTTCCTTTAATTCAAATCTAGACCAAAAATATAATTCCACAAGCTCTAAAATAAACTTACTTTAATACTTTAAGTAAAATATTTCCTTTTCTAGTCTAACACTAGCTTTTAAAAGTGTTGAGTTTATATGTATATATTAAAAAACCCAGAAATGGATTTAATTTTGTTTCAACAAGCTATTACAAAATTTACTTTACCAAAAGTTCTTAAAATGTCACTACAACTTCCCAAGGAAGCAAGGCAGATACATTTTTACTTCCACAGCAATACAAATGTTAAGTGGCTCCAGTTTCTTGCATGACAATGTCTGTTTGAAATTTTTCATAATACAATATGGGGCAGGTAAGAACTTCAACTTTTTGTTGTTATAAAATGCCTATTTTAAAAAAAATCACTTATTAACTAATAATGAGGTCTTGTAAATCAAAAACCACCAACATTACTTCAAACCTTTCTTGACCATTACTTCAAACCTTTCTTTCTTTTCTTTTTTTTTTTTCTTTTTTTTTTTGTGGTATGCAGGCCTCTCACTGTTGTGGCCTCTCCCGTTGCGGAGCACAGACTCCGGAGGGGCAGACTCAGCGGCCATGGCTCACGGGCCCAGCCGCTCCGCAGCATGTGGGATCTTCCTGGACTGGGGCACGAACCCATGTCCCCTGCATCGGCAGGCAGACTCTCAACCACTGCACCACCAGGGAAGCCCCTCAAACCTTTCTTGACCAACATAGAAAATGTTCTCTTAATTAGTGGAACTGGCCTGTATGCATTATTTGACAATTAATGATGTACAACCCCATGACACCTTATCTGGTGCCTTAAAGTGCCATTTAAATCTTTTATTTTAATTTATCTTCAAGTTTATTTTCCCAGGAAGATGGTAAGACCCTTAAGTAACTTACATCTTAAATGTCTTTGTATCTTTTAACAGTACCTAGCATAGCAATTTTATATGTGGTAGTCTTTGAAAATATTGTTAATTTCAATCATTTTAGCAAAGTTACTGAGTTAGTAATAACTAGACACATATTTTACTTAGAGTCAGAAGAAAATAAGCTAGTAGAATTTAAATTTCAAAAAATGTACATTCTGCTAATGTACTGATTATAGTAAAACTGTTCTTGTTTAAATCAGAACAAACATTTGTAACAGGCAAGGAAAATCACATAAAATGGAAATAAATGTAAAGTAATTCAAGATACACAAATTATTATAAATATTTAACTTAATCTTCAATTTTACATGTGTTAATATAATGTACAGGTGATAAGAACTAGAAGAATAAGAATTAGTACACTCCTAAACATAGAGGGAAAGTGATACAGGTGCCTATTTTGAAAAGCAAAACATAAAATCTTGTGTGTACCAGTCTTACAGTGAATAGAAGGAAAAAACTTACTTACCTTAATTTTAAAACATTTGTTAACACTTCTTGGATTATTGAAAAATATATTTTCAAAGTTACTGAGATATACTTAACTTTTATTTATACAGAACATGTAGGAAATGGGTTTCTGGTGAAAAAAAATCAGTTTTACATTTTGTGATTTTCCAGCTACCTGGATTCTGGATAAAGGAAATTATACTTCTTTTGACAAGTCAAAATAGAGGTTAAAATTTTTGTAGTAAATTAAGCTTCCTCTTATTTTCTCTCAAAAAAAAAAAAAAAGCTAAAATTCAGGAAAATGAAATCAATCCTATTACAGAGACTGTCTAAAGATTAGCAATACACTATCTGGTATGTTTAAGGAGGCAGTAACAATATACACAGCTAATGTTTTTGTTCATTACTACCTAAAAATTTTGCACCTTAGGTTCACCTTAAATGTTCACACTTAATATTTTAAACCAACACAGTTTGTTTTAAAATGAGCCTGCATTCTCTAAATATAGCTCAGTGAGATGCAAACCTCACTAACTTTCTAAACCTGCATATTTAAATAACACCACACTTTTTTCATTCTTTATTACTTCCTCTTCATATTTATTTCTCTCCTAACTAAAAATCAAAATACTCAGTAAATTTGAGGAAGCTAAACATAAAATGACCCAGTCTCAAGAAACATTAACCAAAATGGGGGAAAAGTGGTTTGTGTCATTACACAAGACCACAAAACAGATTTTATTTATACATACAGACCAAATTTTTTTTTCAAACTCATGGTCCCTTGTTAACTTCTCAGTAATTAATCATCCCTTCTAAAAGGACTGTAACTGATTGAATGGGATATGTATGCAATCTTTAATACTTTTATAAAATTTATATGCATAACCTAAGTTAAGGAAAATTCATCTCAAATTATAATGCCACATGGCCGTTTCCTTCTAATAGGACTATTTGACATTAATAATGGCTCACCGATGCCACAGTAAGCAAAGCATGTGCAGATCTAATAGAAAATAATTCATGATTCATTAGATGTCAGTTATAAAATACATCTTTTAGTCTCTCCTAACAGAAATGACTTCTGCCTAACTAAATGCTTTAAGCAAAAGATCTGAGGTTACTATTCAAGGTATGGCTATTCTGGATATTTTTCCCAATAAAAGTAAAGTGCAAACCTTTTTTAGCATCTTGTTCTGTTTGTGGAAGAACTCTACTTTGATGTCACCACACACAGGCAACGGCTGAGGGAACTCAAAGTACATGAACTTGTCTTCCCGTCGTGTGGGTCCTGAATTGGAGGAATATATCTTCACCTTTAGCTGGCAGACCACAAACTGAGGATCTGCGTGGTCAAATACATAACTAGTATCACTTCACAGGAAATACCTTTAACTGTCAAACTGTCAAAAGCTATTTTGATGATTAATATCAGCAATATACACAAAGTAGTAATTCTGCATCTTTAACCCCTGATCTAAAACAAATCAGTGGATAGAAAATAATAAATACATAGCTAAATAAATAAATAAATACATAAATAAAACAAATCAGCAGAAATAAACTAGGGCAAAGTAAAATCAATACAAGGTTTCCCCTAATTTGAGCCTTCAACATAAGGTTCTATTACTGGTATTAAAGTTAATTCTATTTCATAAATAGTAAGTACCAAGACTGGACTTCTAACACTGTACAGTAATATCAAAATTTCAACATTACAATAAATGAACTGCATAAAAAGTAACTTTTAAAACAAGTATTTGCTGCAGTATTTTAAAGTCTCTACCACGGAATAAAACCCACAAAATACCAATCATTACACATTCACAAGAAGAGAATATAATCTATAACAAAGTTATAAATATATTCCATAAGCACAAGTTTCAATATTTATAAAAATTTAAACCATAATTAATTTTACTTATAACTCATATTTTATTTTTAAAGGTATATAAAGCCACCACCACAAGAAACAGGAGGAAAGAGATTTGAAATGTCTGCAAAGAAATGCAACAGACATCAAGTACAAATTACAGCACAACCCCCCTTTCTCCAAAACACACTCCATTTTCATTAACAAGTACTTTGGCTTTGACCCATGTGTGTTATAAAATAACTGGTAAAATATGACCTCTCAAGATGTATCATGCTTATATTAGCAACGCAACTAAAAGGCAGGTAAGTGTGAACACGGAAGGATTATGTTTTTTATTTTTAAAAATCTACACATAAATACATTTATACCAAATGACATTAATGAACATTAAGATCCTAGGACTTTAAAAACTTTAAGTTACCTAAATAATTTGACAAAGTATAATTTATTTGTAGTACACCAAGTTCAAAAACAAAGAGTTCATTAGAAAAAAAAGTAATTAACCTGAGGAGGTAAGAAGTGGGTCTTGAAGTTTCAAAACATACCAAGATAATCAAGAAATAAAAACATAAGCTTGCATAAAGTGCATGAGAAATACATATATATAGACATAAAGTTCTCAGCACCAAAAGGCATCATCCTTAAAGACAAAAAAAAGAAGTATCACATTCTTTATCAATGTGACCAACAACTGAGGACAAGGCAAAAAGCTTATTCAGGCTAAAATGTTCCAGTGTAATAAACACCTGCTGGCTCATCTATATAATACCTAAAGAGGTATCATCAATCACATAATAAATAGTAGGCTTCATAAAAGCATGAGGGATTATTCCAATATGGATTCGTGAGACGTTTATCATGAGAAAAAGGAACTCTAAAAAAGGGAAACATTATACTAACAACCTGTCAATAATTTTCACTTCCTTGACTAAAGATTCAAAGTACAAGGAGCTATTTTACAAGACTTTATTTGATACTGAAAATTTCACTGGGAAGCCTAGTTTGAAGAAGCAAATAAACAAGGTATGATTTCAAAGCTGTGATAAAAATCAACCAGGAGGGAAATGCCTTGCAATCTCATTAATTCAAACTCCACTAATTCAGACTCTGATAATCCTGATCTTAAGACTTTAAAAAGCAAATTAACTGTGTAAGCCAGATTTCAATTAAACTACATCTAAAATGTGTACCTTCAAGAACTTTAGAATTATATATACAATTGATATTCTAATTAGAAATTAATTTTTTGAGGAAATATCTAAGCAACACTAAGCTAAAACATTTTAATAAAAATAAGTAGAAAATAGTTCTTCAAATCACTAAAGAAAATAATTTTCTTTACAGTATGAATTTCACATTTTAGATAGATAAGACCAAACTTAACAGTTGTCCAACATTAGTATGGTTCTTTTGACTTATAAGACACAACTCTGAGATATATATCTTTGATATGATCGACTGTGTTCTAAAAAGAAGAAATGAAGAGGCTGATACGTAGCAGACAAAAATTACAATTAAAATTTTCTTGGATATATGCATATTGATATAGTATGAGAGAAAAATCACACTGGTCATCTTTTATTAACTTTTTCAACCCTTTTAGATACACAGAAGATAGTAACCTTTCCTTTATTTAGAAATATTAAGACAATACTCAAATAAGAAAAAGGCTGTTAACCCCTGACAACTTTGCAGAAGATACTTTATTTTCACATGGTCTGTTTTCTTCACTGAATTCCTCTTCCTCCTCCGGAACCCACACCGTTACAAATTCTATTTGTCTCAGCCCTCACCCTGTTTTCCTCTGAACCTTCCCATCTTCTAGCCCCACGCCAAATTTATATGAAAGGCTTAACTGCTATGTCTCTTTCCTAATGCTTCTCAAAATATCAGGTATATCTCTCACCTAAGTTCGAATCCATACTTTCAAGTACCCACTAAATATCTTCATGTAAATAGCTCACCTTTACCTGATTTACAACATGTTTAAAACCAAAATATCAACATTCATGTCTCCAAGTCTCAGTTAGATTCCCTTTTCTGTCTTCCCTTTTCTGTGAATTATTCACCTGACCAGAATAAAAACTTCGACAAAATATTTAGATATAAATGGCAAAAGAAAAACTAATCACATCTCATTTGATTGCCCAAGCAAAGCACATCTGGCTTAAAGCAAGTCACATAACTGCTTTCCTTTCCACCATTTTTCTCCCTCTTGCAATCACTACCTTCTACAAAACTATACCTAAATACAGCTTATTAAGCCTCTAGTAGGACCACTGACACCATAGTATTTATCAAATCAAGTCCGATATGCCCATTTGGAGTCCTCCAACAGTCAGCCACACATTCCGTTCCTAGTCTACTCTCCATCTCTATGTTTCTTGTCCAGCTCATTTCCTTCTGCTGTGCTTCAATTCAAGCTATTTCCTATTGCCTGTAATACTTTCTTTGGTTTTAAGGCCAATCTAAACTGTATGCTTTCTCAAATGTTCAATAAAGAGCTGGACTTCCTTCATGAAACTATCTGACAATCCCCGCAAACTTGATTTTTCTAAATATACCATTTATGATTTATACATACAACCTCCCATTAGTTATATATTACTTATACTACAGCTTTACTACATAGTATTAAATCATAGTGCATAAACAGAGAACTAGCAAATTGGTAAAGATTAAAAAGATTTCAGTAGTAAGTTGAGAAGTTTAAATGTAATACACTGAGAGATCCAACACACACACACACACACACACACACACATACACACACACACACACACACACACCCCATTTAAATGTAGAGCAGAACTGACAGATGTTTGCTAGAGAGACCAATGTGAAAAAAAAATTATAGTAGATAAGATTATTGAATTGAATGTTCTCTCTCCCTTATTATTTCTCTAATATTTTATACCTTACCATTTGGCTCTTACAGTGATATCTAATACTATAGGAAGAGCGCGAGCTTTTTTATTTTCTTCCTTTTCCCTTCTCCACTATACATCTAAAGTTCCTGTGCCAATCATCTCTGATAGCCTAGTACCTTGTAGTCTGGAGTTTTAAAAATTGTACTGAGATGACAAAAGCATCAGTGAGGTCTCTTAGAAGCCTTTCATATGCTGTGTTAATAGATCTGTGGTCTCTGATAAAGTTATTTGCCCTAAGAATACAGAAAAGATCTAATGAAGGTGATCATACCTATCTGACAAAGATAAACAACATCAAGAAATTAATTCCCTAGGTATAAATTAAGGTCTGAAAAATTTTAATTACATAAATACTGTCAAGAAGCAAACTTTAAGCTAAAAACTGAAACCATCAACAAATTGCAGAATATCACTGAAATATTATTAGAGGTATTAGAAAAAGTAATACAGTGGTATCTTATCTAGAAACTACAAAATTGTATTCTAAATAAATAAGACACAGTTCTTAAACATGAAAACATGACCGATCACTTCCAAGGTAGAAACTAATATAAAAAACTCTGTAACAGAAAAAAGCAGCAACAGTCCGGTCTTTTACAGGGCTGAACAATACTTCCTTCCATGTGTTCTCCCTTGACTACCTGCTTTGGGTCAAAGTATTAAGGTTCCTATCAGTTTAGCTAAGAACACTGGTGAATGGCAGAGAAGCAGAACGGGACCAGGGTGACTGAGGTAGGCTTACAGACGTTAGGGTAAGAGAGAAATAAATTAGAGACAGACATCAATGACATGATCCTTATTTAGTACTTTTCTAGGAAGTTTCAGATTTCAAAATATCTTCATATTGTTGATGAGCAAAGACAAAGAGAGGTAGATGATGTGCCCTCGGTCATATAGCACATTAAGGACAAATCTAGCACTGGAATTCCAATCTAAATCCAGGTTTTCTCTAATACTCCACACACACGGAATCTACCCTATTCATTCAATATACTTCAGCTTGTTGCCATCTCTTATCATCGTTTTCTTTTTCTTTTTCTTGTCCCTATCACCATTACTATTAATATCTAGTCTTACTAAGATATCAAGGAATTGGTCCTTGTCCTAACACCAGTAAAGGGATGAATCCCAATGCTACTCTCATGCTGACGGGACAGGTTATTTTAGTCATCTAGTCAGAATATAGGCTGCATTTGGTAGCTGCAGCACAGAATATTTCTTTCATAAATATAATTTGGCTTCAAAGACATTAAAACCCAATGGTCTTAGCTTCCACAGCCCAATGTGCTGAACAACTGAGCTAATTAATTAGTTTGGATACTTAAGAAATATACAAACCTGCATAAATTTTAAGTGTGGTAAATTTCTTTTTAGACTTTTATATAAACTTCTAGCTATGTTAAGAAAAGTGTTCCAGTACATCAAAGGATGAGAATTTAGAGCACTTACTGCAAGTTCCGCCACTGAACATTGGAATAGTTTCAAACATCATCTTGTGAAACAACAATGCCACTGGTCTATAATCCAGATGATTCTTTAACAGGTAGCTATAATAATATACATAGCGCCTCTGACTGGGAATAGTTACTCCCTGGTGGACAGAAAAAAAAAAGAAAAGCCAAATTCAAAAGAAAAGTTCCATTATAGTCATTTCACTAAATCGTTATGGTAACTGGGTTGTATCCATTGAAGAACATATATACATTAGAAATTTGACCTTAAATGATTTAATACTTAAATCCAGCTCAGTAACAGAGTAAATCAAAGCAACATCAATATAAAGGAAACATCAGAATAACTTTTCTCCCTTAAAATACAGTTATCATAACACCCCCATCTATTCAATGGTCACAACAATCTCTGACCCATGTACCCAATAAGCAAAGGCCACTGCATATCCAAAATAACTGTCAAAGGCCTCTGCTCTACAGCTGTGCTCTTTACACGTAGGGTTCCCCACAAGCATGTATAGATTCTTATTCAACACAGAATTCCTCAAAAACTTGGATACCTATTTTCCAGGCAAAAGCATATCAGAATCAGCAAGTCAGATAAAGGCTTATTGCCTTTAGGAGGCAGAAATAGCAGCAGCAAAAAGTGATGCTGGCTTTAGAACCCAACAAAAACAAGAGTATGCAGTTGACATAAATGTATGCAATAGTTTGACAACAAAGGTACTTAGAGATGTCCCTGAGCTACATACACCTCTTTGCATGTAACCAGGGAAATACATAATGTTTTAGAAAAGTTAAGTATTACAGTGCTAAAAATATATACAATTCATGTGGTGTTTAAATGGGGACCCTGACTTACCTCAAAAAAAAAAAAAATCTACTGTGTGCAGCAATGCACTCACTAATGATGCTGAATAAGTGAGGTATTAGGGAACTTACCTAAGGTTTCTTTTCCTATTACATGATATGACTTCAGAATAATTTAAGCATTTAACTTAGAATTTGCAATATTTCTCTTTTAGATGTTATATTGGCATATAAATATGCCAATGTGTTAGAAACTCTGGACATAAAAACTTTTCTTTCCCCAATGGAAAGTAGAAAGTACATTTACGTGAATTTAAAGAAAAGCATGTTGAATGGCAGGTATATAGGTATTTGTTTCAGTATTCTTGGTTCTTTTTTAAAGGTCAGCATGATTTTATTACAATTTTAAAAATACATAAAATGCCAAATAATGGATAAAAGCAATTTCATGGGCTTCCCTGGTGGCGCAGTGGTTGAGAGTCCGCCTGCCGATGCAGGGGACACGGGTTCGTGCCCCGGTCCGGGAGGATCCCGCATGCCGTGGAGCGGCTGGGCCTGTGAGCCACGGTCACTGGGCCTGCACGTCCGGAGCTTGTGCTCCGCAAGGGGAGAGGCCACAGCAGTGAGAGGCCCGCGTACCGCAAAAAAAAAAAAAAGCCATTTCAAATCAGGACTAATGATCTAAGATTTTGGCTATAATACAAAAATCATATAATCAGAAGACTTGGATTTGAATGTTGACAGTCAAAACACAAACTTTGTTTCTGCAGGAAAATGAAGACAATACCATCTTCACAGGATTCTCATGAGGATTAAACACTAAACGCAATTAGACAAAAGCATGCTAAAACAACAGAATGTTACAGAAATCTGAATCAGCAGTTTGAGAAATTCTACCTACATTTAAGGTATAATTTTGGAATTGCTGGATTTTTAGTTCTACATATTTTCTTAAAAATGGCAATAAAACAGTGTTGCTTTGAATAGCTGCTACAAACACTAATGCTAAAAATTATCATTAAAGTTTAAAAAGTGTTTAAACTTAAAATTGTTTTTTATACATTATTTAATGCCATTTCAGCAAAAAAACTTATTCATATGTATCAAGATAAAATACAGAACTGCAAAGCAGGTTGGGGGAAACAGATTTATAATCTAGTCTAAAAATTAAAATTAAATAAGATTTTAAAAATTAAATCAATGGAAGTCTACTAGACGACCAAGCTGTCAAGTTATTTATTGGGGTTTAGTGGAATGATAGATGATATTTTTTCTCTTTATCTCCATTCTTGGTGTAAGTTTGCATGAAATAATTAAAAGGTTGTCAAAGCTTTAATTTTACTCAAGTAGCAAGTGACTGGTAGTGTATCTATAATGCAAGTGTTTATACACCCAGTTAATCCTTAACAGAAAGGCAAATGTGTAGAGAAGCAGTGTTATGAATCTGTAAGTTCTCACCAGCAGATTAATAATTAATGTGTAAATACAAGATGAATCAAAATTAACACAATTCAAAGAAAAATGGTGAAAAACATAATTGTAAATTTATTATTTTACTATCAAATTACGCATAATTAGTCTTCTGTACCTTAACTTTGCAATCCTTACCTACCTGTTAGCTTACCGGCACCTCAAATTCAATGTGTCCAAATTAACAGAAGTTAAAAAGTTGGGGAGAAATCAAAAGCTTTACAGACAAGCAAAAGCTGAAAGAATTCAGCACCACCAAGCCAGTTTTACAGTTTTATATTAGATCTTGATATCTGGTAATGAATAAACTCTTGTTTTGTTTTCCTTAAAAAAAAAAAAGTTTGGAAGGCCCAAATGTGTATGGACCATAGCCCTTAATGTGTTGTCCTCACTCTGTTCTCATCTCTTACAGCCATCATGCACACTTAGTAAAATTTAATTAACAATACAATGTATTGTACAGAATACACTATAACCTAGGATTCAAAATAAAGTGAGTAAAACTTCCACACTAAGTTGACAATGTGATTCGTAACACTTCAAATATCATATTTCCTGAATGCATACACTGAAAACAATGATTCGTGTGCATGTTTTACATACAGCATCTTGAATATTAAGATTAAATTTATATCTTTTTAAAAATCTGAGAAATGAACCTTTTACTGATTTTCAAAAATTCTACATATCTGAAAAGAGGGCTGACCTTTAAAGCTCTTGAAGATTAAAAATTACTACATTTTCAAATTTTCCATTATTTCAGTTAAATTAAGACTAATAAAAATCAATTCTATTCTTGAATCAAGAATTTTTAAGCTAAACTGATCTATAACTATATCCCCCAAATATAGTTCTATTCTCTACCAGTAATTCTTTTCCTACTCTAACTGTGAAGAAAAATACTTATATTCTTAACTTTTTTCCTTAAGTAAAACTTCCAAAACATTCTAATTTTAGCTAAACTTAGCATTCTTCAGATTGACTTAGCATCATGTTCCTGGCCATCTTCTCAAAAGGCAGCCATTGCTTCTTCAATTCCCTTATATTCACAGACCAGGAGGATATTTGGTGTTCCTCCCACTATTCCTTCCAATCCACTTTTCCACTGTCTTTACTCAGTCTCACCTATTCCAAATCTATATCATTCAATAACTCTTCTGTTATGCACTTATTAACACTTGACTATAATGATTTCAGCATTTTTTTTTTTTTTTTTTGCTGTACGCGGGCCTCTCACTGTTGTGGCCTCTTCCATTGCGGAGCACAAGCTCCAGAGGCACAGGCTCCGCAGGCACAGGCTCATCGGCCATGGCTCACGGGCCCAGCCGCTCTGCGGCATGTGGGGTCTTCCCAGACCGGGGCACGAACCTGTGTCCCCTGCATCGGCAGGTGGACTCTCAACCATTGCGCCACCCGGGAAGCCCTGATTTCAGCATTTTAAAACCTCTCTTTCTGTCCTGTCCCAAATATCATCCTCAAAGAACTAAGTTCCCATTTTACTGGGAACCCTGAGGTCACCCGATGTGAGCGCCCTCAAAATTATTTTCTCTCGTCTTAAAATCTTTTTAGGGGCTTCCCTGGTGGCGTAGTGGTTGAGAGTTTGCCTGCTAATGCAGGGGACACGGGTTCGAGCCCTGGTCTGGGAAGATCCCACATGCCGCAGAGCGACTAGGCCCGTGAGCCACAACTACTGAGGCTGCGCGTCTGGAGCCTGTGCTCCGCAACAAGAGAGGCCGCCATAGTGAGAGGCCTGCGCACGGCAATGAAGAGTGGCCCCCGCTTGCCACAACTAGAGAAAGCCCTCGCACAGAAACGAAGACCCAATACAGCAAAAATAAAATAAATTAATTAATAAACTCCTACCCCCAACATCTTAAAAAAAAAATCTTTTTTAGTCCTGATATTTTCTAACAGTGCCTCTTCATGTTCACATTGGTTCCATTTTTGCAAGTGTTCTATTAATTTTCTCCTCTCTGGCTTTTGCCTTTATTCTCTCTACCTGTCTCCTCCTAATGAAAAAGCTCAGGTAACGCTCATCCTTTATCCAAAACAAGCAAACAATTCTAAGACCAAAGACCCACACTCTCCCCAAAATCTTGTATCTCTTTCAAACTATCATCTTCTCTCCATATATAAACTCTTGAGAAGCCTCTACTCCTTAACTCTTGGAAATCTGTTATTATGAGGCTGATTTCTTAATGGTCATTAGTTCTTAATGGTCATTAATGGTCATTTCCTACTGTTTTCTTATTATCATTGTGGCTCATTTTTTAGCTGCCATTTTGAAAACTCGCTGTTCCTTCCATAGGATACACTCTCTAAAGGTTTTCTCCTGGGACTTCCCTGGAGATCCAGTGGTTAAGACTCCCCGCTTCCAATGCAGGGGGCGAGGGTTCAATCCCTGGTCAGGGAGCTAAGATCCCACATGTGGTGCAGTGTGGCCAAAAACAATAAAATAAAATAAATAAATAAAATAAAATAATAAAATAAAATAAAATATTTTTAAAAATAATAAAGGCTTTCTCCTATCCTTACCAGCTATCTCTTCTCTTCTTGTCCCTAAATGCAGGTATATCTCAAAAAATTGATCTCAGCTATTCCCTCTTTATATCAATCCTATCTACTCCACTGGTTTAATTATGTCTTACACATTAACTCCAAAACCTGTGTCTTTCAATATGACTTTGTTCCCAACTCCCAGTCCAGAATTTCCTACACTTGGACATTTCTAGCTGGAAATCTCAGAAGCACTTAAAACACCACATATCCCAGAACTGAAGCTTTCACATTCTTGCACGGACCAACCTCTGTTATTTGTCGTTATACTCAACTCACTGTCTTCTCCAGCATCTGAGCCGAAAATCTATTCTAATACCATCACCATTGTTGAGTGAAGGAAACAATCTGAGAGACAGCAGTGATATACACAGGGTTATAGTAAAGAGAAGTGCTGGAACCCCAGCACTATGGCAATGGTCCAGGCAGCAGAGTCGAGGCAGAGATTGGTATATCAGTCAGCATATCAACTACCTGGCATATATATATATATATATATGTATATATATACATACACACACACACACACACGCACGTGTGTCTGTGCGCACAGACACACACACACACTCCATGCAAAATGGAAGGCAAACCAGAGGTTAAGCTTGTTTAGAATACTCATACTCAGGATTCCTTCATGTCTATTCAGATGTTGAAATCCAGATTTTTTCTTTTTTAAAAAAATTTTAATTTTATATTGGACTATAGTTGATTTACAATGTTTTGTTAGTTTCAGGTACATAGCAAAGAGATTCAGTCAAAACCCAGATTTTGACTTTGAAATACTTCTCAAAATACCAGTTCTGGTTTTCTGTGGCCTTTCTATTCAGTCGCCTCCTGCAATTTTGCAATAGCCAACTGATTATCAGCCTTTCATTTATCTATTCTCCAATTCATTTTTTATGCTGCTTTTGGATTAATTTTACAAAAATATAAGATTAATCACATTACCAAATAATTCAAAATGTTAACTGGCTTTCCAGTGTCTACCCAAATAACAACAAATTTATCAAACACTATAATTCTTTAACAACCTGAAAATATAGCCTAACCTCTTTTTCCAGTCTTATCCCTCACAACTCCCTTCCACGTACTCTTAACTTTTTGCCAAACCATTTAATTTCCCCCATATTATACTTTCTGGTTTTAAAAATGTTATCTTTATCATATTGAGGTAGAAGGGCTATGCAAGCAGTCATATGGGGAGTTTTACATACTTTCTAACACCTGGACCAATTTAAATAACATAATTATTTGATGCTTCAAGGTCTGATAGCAGCCATCTGAAATGCAATTCACATCAGGTACTTCTTGAGGGCTCCTATTCATTTTCACTCTTGGATGGTCTATTCAGATTTTGGATTTCATCTTGAAGCATTTATTGTCCATTTTCCATTGAAATTTTCAAATTAATTAGCATATACCTGAATATAATTTTTAATGTCACTTCCACACTGTAGTTTTATCTCTTTTCTCAAACTTCCAACATCTGATTTTTTGTTTTCCCTCTCTTTTCTTTTTGCTTTGATTGGCTTAAAAAGAGATGTATTGATTTTATTGGCATTTTGTGTGTGTGTGTGTGTGTGTGTGTGTGTGTGTGTGTGTGTGTGGTACGCGGGCCTCTCACTGTTGTGGCCTCTCCCGTTGCAGAGCACAGGCTCCGGACGCGCAGGCCCAGTGGCCATGGCTCACGGGCCCAGCTGCTCAGCGGCATGTGGGATCTTCCCGGACCGGGGCACGAACCCGTGTCCCCTGCATTGGCAGGCGGACTCTCAACCACTGCACCACCAGGGAAGCCCTATTGGCATTTTTATACAGTGTTTGGATTTATTAGTTCAAATGGCTTACTGTTTGATAATTCATAAATTTATATTTTCATCTTTATTAATCCATTTGTTATTATCTTAATAATATCTAATATAAATTTCTATTTCTTCATTGTCCAAAAGTTATTTAAGTAAGTGGCTTTAAATTTCCAAATGGTTGATTTAGTTTGATTAAACTTTTTAACAAAATCTCTCATTCTACTGAATTGTAACCAAGGGATGAGGTTTATATATTTCTACTTGGAGGTGAGATTTTATGATTGGCCTAATGAATTATTAATATTGATAACTGTTTTGTGAATGACAAAAAAAAAGAAATACATTTTATGGGCTTGTATTATATTATTCAAGCCATCTATATATCTTCTTATTTTTTTGTACCTTCCTGATCTTAAAGTACATTAAAAAAGATTCCTACTAGCATTGCTATCAATTTTTCTTAATTTCTTCCAGTTTTTGCTTAATATATTATGATGTTATGTTTAGCACTAAAAAGTCCATAACTGCTAAGTCTTCATTGTGGAGTGCACCCTGTGTTAAAATAAAATGACATTCCTGATCCAGTTTTACACATTTTGCTCCGCATCAATACTCTCAAATCATCTTCTTTAAGATGAATTCACAATCTAGATTCCTCAGTTTAAAAAGTAATTTTCTACCTCAGTAAACTTTTCACTGGCACTTCTAAACTCAGAAATAATGTAGATGTTTTACAGTGATAGTGTTTGCTTGAAGCTTGGAAATCCATGTTTCAGAGTGATCACAGCAAGATTATTACAGGAAAGTAATTCAACAGAGGAAGAAATGTGGCTTTTAGGAATGCCAGTTCCCACAATGACAACATATAACAGTAGTTACTGGATATTAAGCGGCATGCCAGACATTTTACATATATCCCTAAAACTACCACCACTTTACAAGATAGATCTCCTCTATTTTAAGGATAAGAAAACACTCCTGGTGCACATAATCACCTTGTTCAAAAACAAGATTTGAACCTAAATATGAGTCTGATTCTAATTTTTTTACTCCTACGTCCTGGGTTTTACTAACAGCACGCATACCAACTATGTAATCTGAAAGATTCACAACCTCTCTGAGCTCTTATTTTTCCCACCTACAAAAAATCTCCAAAGCTTAGAGTATTACAGTGCTCCAGTTCTATGAAACAGATTATAAGTAGTGTATTAAATAGTGGTACATGAACCACAGAATTCTTGAGAATAAGATGAAGCAGAAAACTGATATTTTTATTATCTTTTCCCCTTTGGGATGTCATCTCTCTCCCTGTGGTTTGGGGGAGGCGGAGGGGGGCCCTATTCTTCAGCTTCAGATATATGGCCCAAGCCTCTGGTCAGAATGTTTGGTTCAGGGATGGGTACATGCCCTAATCCAGGTAAACCAGAACCTAAACTAGAAATGTCTGCTCAAATTGTAGCTCTCTTGCCATCGCAGTTGCTAAAGTAGACAGCATGTAAACCTGGAGCTACTACCTTGCCATTACTTGCAGAGTCTGCCTAAAAATAAAGTATATAAAGACAAAAAAAGAGAGTAGAGAGAGAGATTTCTGACATCTGTTAAGCATCTAGATTCAGGCCAGAGTTTTAGGGTTATATAAGCCAATAAATGTCTCCTTATGTTTCAGCTATTTTGAGTTGGGTTTCTGTAACTTGAAACTGAAAGAGTTATAATACATTATAACACAGTCACTTTCTTTTTTCCTTTTTAAGTTTCTATTTCTACTTTGGGGATCAAAATAATAAAGAAAAATAATTTGGACAGGAGAACACAGAACCGTAGAAAGGATACTGGATTTCAGGTTAGGAGATATGGTTTTGAGTTGTTACACAGAGAGATTAAATGACCTAGGACAAAATGATCTTTGCAGATCTGTTTTATCATTTATACTAAAATGGGTCTGAAATAATTGCTAAGGTCCTTCAAGGTATAAAACTCTTAAAATTTTATGAATATACAGATTGGATAACAGGCTTAAATACCATGTATTAGTGAAACAGTTTAGCCCAGGAGAATTAATGTGTTAGAAAAAATAAGAACGCTATATTTGGAGGGTTTTTTAAGCCAAAAAAGAGAATAATTATAGCTTACTTTGTTTGTTTGTTTGTTTATATGCACTTCCATGTTTATTGTGGTAGTTCACAATAGCCAAGATACAGAAACAACGTAAGTGTCCATCAACAGATGAATGGATAAAAATGTATATATACATAAAATGGAATACTACTCAGCCTTGAGAAAAAAGGAAATTCTGCCATTTTCGACACCACCAATGGACCTTGAGGACGTCATGCTAAGTGACATATGTCAGACAGAGATAGACAAATACTGTACAATATCCCTTATATATGGAATCTAAAAAAGCAAAACAAAACCAAAAACTCAACTGGAAAACAGTAGAATGATGGTTACCAAACGCTGGGGGTAGGTGAGGGGATGGGAGAGATGATGTTTAAGGGTACATACTTACAGCTAGTAGATAAATAACTTCTGGAGATCTAATATAAAGTACAGGGATTACAGACAACAAAACTACATTATAAACATTAAAAACTTGCCAAAAGACAAGATCTTATGTGTCCCCACCACTAGAAGAAATGATACTTCTGTGGCACAACAGAGGTTAAGGCTACAATGGTAATCATACTGCGATATAAATGTATCAGATGAATGTGTTGCACGTCTTAAACTTACACACTGTTTTATGTCAATTACATCTCAATAATTAATCAAGGAATAAATTAAAAAATAAAAATAAAAATGAAGCCTTAAACGGTTTTAAGCCCTACAGTAAAAATGTACCCATTCATAAGTGTGTCCTTATCTCCTTAGATACAATTTTAGACAACAACATTCTTAGTATCCTAATTTCTTTTAAGTTTTAAATGCTTCAGAATTGAAGGCTTCACATAAGACAAAGTTTTGTAACAAATAAATATTTGCAGAGCTGTTCTCAAGTGTCCAGCTATCCTGACGTGGCATAGCAGAGAGTGCATATGTACTAATTCAAGTGTGTACTCTCCAACACTGCTCCTCCCCTGCCACCCAATAACAACAACAAAAAACAACCAATAAATTGTCATGAGTTTGTCAGGAAAACCAGAACCAAGTCATAAATACATTTCTTTTCCTGTTACATCTACTTCGTTTGTTCTTCCTTACTTTGTTTTAAATGAAAAGAAAATGAGAAAATTTCATTAGGTTACCATATGGGGAAATTTAGTAAACAGACTAGAAAAAAATAATCTGATTATATATTAGAACATAAATTCATTCCTCAGAGACACTAGAAAATTTCCTCTTCTTGGGATCACTTAGAATAAAGTTAATATTTATTATTTCTAGAAGATAGAAGTCTTCATTAAAGGTAAGCTAATGAACTCACATAGAGAGATCATAATACATAAGAACTTTAATAACTGCTTCGAAAACAAACCCCCCCCCCAAAAAGAAAATCAAAGCCTCAAAATTTTTTCCTGAGAGTTTTTTCAAAGAAAGTAAGTATTAATGCTTACTTTACCTGCTACCATTCTAGAAGCAGGAAGACAAGAGAGAGAGAGGAGAGATTCTGGGTAAGTTTGTCATGTAATAGAAGTTTCTCTCTCTAAATTCAGAAATTTTGGGAATCTTTCCAAAATATACACGTACCCCTACTGGTAGGATGTTTTAATTCTTTATTCATAGTCTATAATAAATATTGTGAGTTATCTACTTTAATTCTGCAGCATAAGTACAAATACAGACACTGTAAGGCATAGATTAGATAGCAAGCAACCCTAGGAGCTTTATTGGGGTGGGAACCATCGACAGTTCATTTTAGAGTAACTTGCCACGTGCTCATAAAGCAAAAGATCAAATATGCAAAGAAATGATTCCTAGAGAAGTATAACATAATTGCCTTCTTGTAAATTATTGAATAAGAAAGTCTTCCCTCAAGTAGTTACACCACTCTCAGAAAACTTTTTTCTTTTAAATAAGAGGCATCAGTTGTACTTCTCTGCAACATTCAAATCCTGAAGTATTATTTGGGTATTTTACTAACACAGCTGCACATCTTATGGTCAGTTGGCACCCACCACTCTGCCATCTAATTTGTACCAAGTCTGCTGAGAAAAATGTCAAGACTCTACCAGGTTAATTTGAGGAGAGTCTCTTCAAAGTCTATAAATCTTCACCAAAAACATGACAACTGGCTCCTCTTTCTTCAAAACAAGAGGGAGGAGGGGA
>NW_020173201.1:1357746-1445174 GCF_003031525.2 Neophocaena asiaeorientalis asiaeorientalis
TGAACCCATGTCCCCTGCATCAGCAGGCGGACTCCCAACCACTACGCCACCAGGGAAGCCCTAAAAATATATTATTATATATATTATTATTTCACTAGTACTCTTACCATTAGGTAAACATGTGATTTATTTGAAAATTCGTAAGACAAATTCCAAAGATTTAAAGGAAGCCTGCAGCATTATATTTTTAACACCAACAAACTCAAGCTATCCTTATTCTACTTAATCAGGGGTCTTTACTGCTCCAGAATCTATTTCTAAATATAAACTGAGGAGCCTTGTCAAAAGAGGCCAATTTCATCATCATTATGTGACCTTTCAGGAGAGCTTGACTCTGTGCAGAGATTAATTCTGAAGAGCTTCAAAACTCTTTTACAATTCCAGGATTTATGGACTTGATATTGTAGAAAGAAGTTCACCAGTGTGTCAGGGGATTCAAATTTTACTCTGAACACCGTCATTAATTGTTTGGATAATCCTGTTCAAAGCACTTCATCTTTCTGGGCCTCAGTTTTATCATCTATAAAATAAGAAATACTCCTGCAAAAAAAAAACAAAAAAAAAAACCTCATAATCTTATGACTTTTATCTACTCTGTCTCGCTTTCTAATGCTGTTTCAACCTATAATGGAAACACCACCATTTAGTAAAATACAGCTTTGTCAACAGCATCTGCCCATAAATGTCTTTTTGCCTTTTAAAATGTACACAAGGATAAAGGGAGGAGCACATTAGGATACTCCTTTAGAGCCTGTGAATAATTCATCCAAAAAATAGTCTAGGTATATTAACTAATCATGAGCTAATAAAATAAGCACAGCAGATCTTAATGATTTACTTTGACTTCAAGATGCTAAAGTGATCAGTTTTGGCCAAATTACATAACTCTGAGTTTTAATGTCATGTAACAGCTAAACATAATTTTACTGAGTACATCCTTAGTAGTACATACAGAACTCCATTTTCTATTAACCCCATCACCTTTCACTTGGGTGAGATTCTAACCTATGAGAGGACAGAGAATATGCTGTGCCTGGAACAGTTCTGCTGATGATGTAGCTACTATTATTCTACCACATGACACTACAGGCTTTGCATTTTATTTTCATAAATACTTCTCTTGCTATCTTTTCACTCTGGCCCCTGTTTCACAACAATATCCCATGGGGCTTGCCATTTCATCAAATCTCCTCTCCTCTCCTCCACAGAGAAACAGAACTGACAACTGTATTACCAGATTGTGATGACTACAATATCTTGCCATTGAAAATTAAAATATGGCCTCATTTTTCATTATGTAGACATCTCTTGAATCTAACTTAAATGGAAAACAGAGAAAATAAAATACAATAAAGTTTAAGTATCCTTAGGTTTTACTTTTTCCTTGAACACGATGGGACGGAATATCCCAAGTGCTTCTTATATGGCTAGTTCTCACTATCAGAAGCATTCAGCCAACTATCCTGAAGAAGCACCCATGTCAGACAGAGTATATATTCACATATGCGGGGGTGGGTGCGTATAAGAGAGTAAGAGGGAGGGAAGTATGACAGGAGTGGGAGGTGTGTGTAAGAACACGTGAGAGCACAGCTTAGTTACAAAGGCTGGACCATTACAAATACCTTATTTGCCCCCCAACTCAAAATTCTTGATTAAAGTAACCTACAAGGATACTGTAATGCCAAACAAACAAAAAAGTCACAGTGAACATGGTGAAGGCAAATATCTTAGAAATGGTCAAACATACTTGTAGTTTGCAACAGAAAAGTAAGACTGTTGTAGTATCGCTATCAAACAGTTTTGTCCATTCCAAAAAAACAGACGTTTTTTTCTAAAACTATGAAGCAGGTCATGAAAGGACTGGAGATACCACTTCTCTTCAGCATATGAAATCTCAGTTTAGCCAGCTACTAGTTTTCATCAAATACATGCATGGTGACACAAACAATAATTCCTATTTTGGAGTCCTTTTTGGAAACTTCAGCAGACAGTAACATTTTCAAAACGGTGAAGTTTCTCTGCCCAAAAAAAGTCCCCTGAAGAAATCTCAGTATTCTGTAGACAGAGTACACCTTAACGCCTGGCAAAACATCTGGTTTTGCTGCTTTGGTAAAGAGAGAAGTTCTACACGTCACTGTGACTCCATCCTTTGTTCACCAGTATGCACTGGTGTGTAAGACTCTACCATGAATCCCGAGAGAAAGCTTAGCTATTGTTGTAAAAGTATTCTATGACTTCATGAGAGCCAAGTCTTGAATCACAGACTGTACAAGAGGATTTGTCATGAAAAAATCTACTGTTGTGAAAGTTGCCAAATTCAGGAAAGCCAAGACTTTCATTCAAGGACTTAAGAGGTTTTGTCAAGAAGTGGGAGCAACTATGCAATTCTTTGCTACACATAAGTTCACTTGCTTTAGCAAGACAAATTCTATAGCTAGAATTTTACCTGCATAAAATACAAACTCATTAACACAGTTTAACTCTTCAATATTAAAACTAAAATGTGGAGTCATAATTTTTTCCCTCAAACACAGCATTATGCCAGAATCTTGCCAAAAAAATGATCTCAATAACTAGAAGGCAAAGAAAATGATGCAACATGAATTAATCTGAAGAGTCTTACAAGAATTCTTATTTCTTGACACAAGCCTACTTTCATCTGGCAAAAAATAAAAAAATCTACAGAGTCCATTGCTCTTTCATGAGATGGGGAAACAAAGTCAAAACTAATTAGATATCAAAAATGACATAAAAGTTGCCAAGTCAAAGACAATGGCATAGCTTCAATGTGTTCTTTAAAAGCTAAATAATAGTAGCCCTTTCAGGAAAATTTACTACTGAGCAGAACTAAAGCTTAATTTTGGTTAATTTGTACCACTTGGATTTATTCAGCAGTCTCAAGTAGTGGCCACTGCCTGGCATAAAAAAAGAAAATGAGACATTATTCTTAAAGTATTTTTTACATTCTTTGTTAAAAAAAATAATTTTCAGTGCAATTAAATACTATAAGCAAAATTTTATGCTCATGTACATGATGCACATTTTTTGTGGGAGAATAGAGTTTTTATCATATTTTTAAAAGGTATATAACATAAACAGTTTAAGAGCCCCTAACTTAAAGCTAGTTCTGGCTGAACATTATACAACTTTTCTGTTTTTATTTTAAATTCTTTTTACCTGATTTCTTTTTGATTACCAAAATGTCTGCTGCTCATCAACCCTGTTTTAAATTTCTACCACTGCTCCTGTGACTGTATTTTAATTCGACCCATCTCTCTAGGTTTTCTTCTCATTCAGTCTCTTTTCCCTGTGCTGCCCTATGTTTATTCACTTAAGTACAGAAAAATTTACCTTCTATATTTTTCATCAGTAAAAGAAATTGTTTCCCTCTAAAGGGAAGAAGAAAGGATGAACCAAAGAAAACATCTCAGTCCTCTGCTCTGGAATTCATTCTAGTGCTATCATCCCAGGGTGCACACAGTATACAGAAATGTATGGCAAGTTATTATAATCAACACTCACCAAAATCATGCACTAGCAATAAGATTCAATTTTGTAAACTGTCACCAATAAACAGTGCTTTGGCATCCTTAGATATAATTCAAAAATGTAACAACGACAAGTAAAACAAGAAATGAGGAAGGAGTAAAGGAACCAGGAATCAATGCCATTATCCAGCTGAAAATGATGGCTATGATCACTTATGTTTCTGTTTTGAAGTTAAATTAAAAAGAAATTAGCTTAAACTGTAAGAGAACCTTCCTCATTATGAAAATTATTAAAACTAGAATAAATTTTTCATATAAAATTAGGATGTCTTCCTCAATAGAGGTCTCTAAATGAGTTTTTCCATCTATCTTAAGTAGTTTGGTTTTTTTTCTTTCTTGGAGACAGAAATGTACAAAGTCCATTTGTAAGAAATGTAAACATGTTTTGCCATACTTAGTATCCAAAGAAATAAATCCCTTGAAAATCACTGTAAAAAATTCTCCCAAGAGTTCATTTTTTGCTTTCAAATGTACTACACAAATTAAATTTGTCAATGATTTTTCAGCATAGTCTTTAGTCTTCCGAATAAGAGAAGAACCTTTGACTAATCTTAATTATAACCACATTTATGAGTATTCAAATCAAAGAATAATCTCTATGTATTTTAAAAGTAAAGATCACACTTTACTAGGTAATGGCATCCAAATTATTATCCAAAGACATTTTATTTTCAAGCAAGCTTCAGGAGTATCAAGCTTACTTTTGATCAATGTGCTGCTTTTTTAAATGCTTTGTAAAGATTTCATGATACCAAATATGCGATCCAGTTAATGGGTAAGATTTGCTAGCACGACATGAAAATGCTAGAATGAACAGAAAAACTGAATGAATCTGTCATTTGCTCATGTGAAAGTTAAGGGAGTATACTAATTTAAATGTTTAGAGGAAAGAAAATAAGGGTTAACAACTATCTTTTTAAAAATTTATTTTCCAATAAATTCTCAGATCTAGGAAGAATAAAGAAAAAAAACATCAAATATAACTTACCTTTTTGTCTCTGGTCCTTACTTCCCCATAGAAATCTAGGGCCTCTTGTGCCTTTAAAAATTTGCCCCGATGTAACAAATATGCGCAAATCATTACACCAGTTCGTCCCTTTCCAGCTTTACAGTGAATTGCTGCTACATGATTGTCATCTTCACTTAGCCATTGGTCAAGATCTTCACAAAAGGGTTTGATAAGTTCTAGCTGTGGTGGATTATGGTCTTCGAAAGGATACTGTGCAACTGTGGTAAAAAGATAACCTCAAATAAGAAAACAATCTCTCCTGAATTGCTTATTAAAAGTAGGTTAACTTTAGAAATGTTGCATATAAACTTAACAGAGTTCTTAAAGAAAAACTGAACTCCAGAGAAAAATAATTTGTCTCATAATTTTCTAATTTTTGAATAGAAAATAGTCTCTCAACTCAAATTTATTCATTAGACAGGGAAACCAAGTATTATTTTCCTCACTTTATGAAGGAGGAAACTTTGCAATAGAGTAGCAAAGAAGTATCAGAGGTCACAACATATCAGAGGTGGAGGTAAACTCAAAATTAAATGTCACAGGAGCCTCTTATCAGGGCTCTCAATACATTTTCTAACAAAAGGAATTGTAACACTTATAATATTGCATAATCACAAAACATATATTCCAAAGAAAGTACAGATCACCAACAAATCAACAATGGAAAAGACTGCATTTTACACTTCATAGAATAAAAACGTCAAACATGTTATTTTAAAGATGGTCTTGCAAATGTTAGTGTTGTATACACATGACTTTAAAGACACTTACAAAGGAAATTGAGAAAAAAAAAACCCAAGCTATAAAATGTATACAATTGTAGTAAAGTTTATCAAGTGAAGTTTCAGGTCTTTTCACATGAGTTATAAGAACTCAAAACTTCTCTGTTCCCTATAGTTAGAGTTGAGGTTTTTAAAAAAATTTTTTCTAGAAATAGGACTTTAAATATATCACTACTAAATTTTATCTTATTGGTTCCACTCTATTAAGATTCTTAAAAATGCCGACTAACATTCAATGTACTTATCTTCTGTGTTATCTAAATATGTGAAAAGTATGTCCTTTATATCTTCAACCAAGTCATTCATAATGTGGTACAAGATACACTCAATTAAGCCTTTGGTGTGACAGAACAGCTCTTCAAGTAGACAATGACTACCATTACAGGGAATCATCAGGACAGCTTTTACTTAGTTATCTGCCCAGCTATACCATCATTCCATCTTCATTTCCCCAGTGGCATACAAAAACATCCAGAAAAACCTGTTAAAGCTAGATAAACCTCGAGTAAAACACTCTTTGACCAGTAAGCAGTAGCCTAAATCCACTAAAAATGAAGCATTCTTAGTAAATCTATCCTGGCTTTCACAGCCATTAGCACTTCTGAATTCTCAAACCAACTGTTTGAAAGTCCATTCTAAATATTTAGGAGGGATATCAATCTGTCAAGGCACCCACTTTCTCTTTTTGACTATCACGGCAGCATCTTGCCAAGCTTCTCAACTCTTCAGGTCTCTCATGGTTCAAAGCGTTCCACAAATACAAATGAAAGTTTCTGTGGGCTCTGAGATAGAATTTACTACACCTGGAGAAGAACACATTTAAATCAACTCCTGCTCTCATCTATCAGCCTCCTCTTATCCATATTTCATTATACCCTTTTCCACCACGCAGGTCATGTTCCTCGATAGGAGTTAAGTTGTTCTTCTTTCTCCCTGTAATCTCTTACTGTTACACCAAATGCATCAAACTGTAGGAATAACCCTCTCTTTATTCTACTGTTTGTCTAGGAATTTCTCCTAATTCTCGGTCTATTCTACAATTTAGTCTTCCTAGTACTACTGGCAGGTTTATATGATACTTGTTTCCAAAAACAATAGCAAAACTAAATTTATTTTTCAAATTTTCTAAGACCATCTTTAAGATAAATATACCACTTAATAATTGAGATTATTCATTATTGGTACGACAGTAAGATTTAGACTGTTGGCTTCAAGTTATCAAACATAATACAGTGTATTTATGCCTACCTCTGCAGTTAAATTTGGCGGTATCATAATGTCTTTCAGCACATCTAAAAGAAAAGTTTAAATGTGATATAAAATTATCTTTTGCACTTGAGAAAAAAGTATATTAGTAGCAAACATTTTCTGAACCTTTATAATGTACCAAGCATTATGTTAAATGTCTTACATTAACTATTGCTTTTAATCTTAAGACTCCTGTGAAGTAGGTACTGTTATTATCCACATTTTACAATTAAGGAAATCAAGGCTGAAAATGTTAAGTATATACAATCAGAGCTTATACGTTTGCTTACAAAACTTATAATGCTACTAATATACAACACTGCAAATTCACTTGCATCTATACCTTCACATTCCCTTTGTGAAAATTATATATGCGAATGGTCTTTATTTTTGATTTCACAAGATATGTGTAAACAACTAACTACTAGCTTCAATTTTATCTCTGCCTTATAATTGAGCATATACAGTTTTCTCAAACTATTACTACAAAAGATGTATGTTAAAAACAGTAAAATTATAAGGGCAAAGGAAAAGTAAAGAATAACTGAATGATGCTAATCTACTCAGACACAACACTTACTACATCTTTTAACCAGATCTTTCTCTCTTTAGAGAAGCCAAAGGTCATCTTTTTCAATAATCTCTCAGGTTATAAGTTTTAATTAAAGTCTGAGAGTAATGAAAGACTAGTAAGTAAAATCAATATAGAATAGAAAAAAGTAATGTTGACTTAGCATTACTTACAGCATGCTAAAATTTGTCTTTTTAATAGTAGTCACGTTTGTTATCATGCACTGGCTGACGCATGATTAATAGGCCATGTTCATAAACATTAATAGGCTCAGAAAGGGATTCCATACATTAGCTTGTGGTCAGCAGCATTCTGGTACGTTCAACTACTAACCAAACCAGATATTTAAAAAAGTATTTAAAATAAAAACTTAGCATTTTAAAACAAATAAAGGTCCATAGCCTCTGAATCTACCATTCCAAAATCCCCAAATTTTGAAGCATCTGAAACTTTCTCTTAACTGTATGGCAAACTCAATTGCAGCAGAACTTGATCTGAGTTTATGAGAATGTGTACTCCTTAATTAATAGGAATACACTTACAGCAAAGACTGAAACATTTTATCCTAGGTACTGTTCCAAATCCCACTGGGGTGTTATGCAATACAAAATATATGCTTCCATGTTACCTTTCTAAAAACTGAAAAATTCTGAATGCTGAAACACAACTAGCCCAAAGAATTTCACATAAGTGGTTATGGACCTGTGCTTTACATTTAGAAATCCTGAAATATCTGTAGAGTTCATCTATTTTAAACAATTTTTAAACTCAAATCCACATGAAGGTTGGGAATTCCCTGGTGCTCTCACTGCCAAGGACCTGGGTTCAATCTCTGGTCAGGGAACTAAGGTCCAACAAGCCAGGTGGTGTGGCAAAAAAATTTTTTTTTAAATTTAAAAAAATCCGCATGAAGGTTGAACTAATTATAAGCAAACTGCAACCCACTAATTTCTAACTGGTCAGACCTGAAACAAATCAGCTTCTCATAATATTGCTGAAAACAAAGCTTTTCCACTTTAGCATACTATAATTTAGTATATTGAGTTTTGCTAGAAAGAAAATTTATTTAACAATGACATAAGCACATATACGCATCCTTGCTGAATAATTTCATACTCGCTTTTATTAAAAAAAAAAATGACAGGCAGAAAGAAGAGAACTGACCAAGAAAATAGTAACATTTTACACTTTCTTTGGTACAGGTTAAAGAGGAGTATGGTCAATAGAGAAGAATCCTTAATGGAATATTTTTTAAGGAATCATGTAAAATAGGGCTTATGAGGTGAGGGGAGAGGTATATACCGGGAAACAATTCTAAGAAACTGGTCTCATAAGAGCACAACAAAAAATAAACATTTTGAGTTTCATACAGCTTCAGTTATCTAAAATTCCTGTACGTTTTTAGCAGCTCAAAATGTTTGGCTTGATAAACACTGCTGATAACTGCCTTCATACACTGATTCTCAAATATTATTAAGAGGAAAAAAATGGAGGGAAAGTGAAAATAATGAGCTACTAAATGTCTATTAGATGTGCATACCTTACAAAGTTTCCATATTGTTAAATTCATCCTCACAATCATATAACAGTTAATACTGTCTCCATTTTATGTATGAGAAAGCTAAAATTTAGAAGAGCATTACAAAACTGGCCCCAAACCACGATATGTAAATGGAAGAGCCCAGCACCTCTGATTACAAAAGTCAAACATTTTTCAGTATTGTTCCATACTCCACACATAATAAAAAATATAGGGCTTCCCTGGTGGCGCAGTGGTTGGGAGTCCGCCTGCCGATGCAGGGGACACGGGTTCGTATCCCGATCCGGGAAGATCCCAAACTTTAAAAAACAAAACAATAACAAATTTTAGTCAAAGTCAGCATTCCAACAAGAGCATTATTTGGCATAAAAGAACCAACAAACAGTGATAATGAAAACATGAAAAAATTGTGAAAATATCTACAGGTATGGATAGGGAGTATGTGAAAACATATACTGCGCCTGGTAGTGATAAAAGTGATTTGGGGAGTGGTTGGTCGGGTAAGAAAGAAGACTCTCTTAATTAAAACCTTCTCTGATGGGGCTTCCCTGGTAATGCAGTGGTTAAGAACCCGTCTGCTAATGCAGGGGACACAGGTTCGATCCCTGGTCCAGGAAGATCCCACATGCTGCGGAGCAGCTAAGCCCAGGCGCCACAACTACTGAGCCTGTGCTCTGGAGCCCAGGAGCCACAACTACTGAGCCTGTGCGCCACAACCACTGAAGCCTTCATGCCTGGAGCCTGTGCTCTGCAGCAGGAGAGGCCACGGCAATGAGAGGCCTGTGCACCGCAACGAAGAGTAGGCCCCGCTCGCCGCAACTAGAGAAAGCCCACGCACAGCAACGAAAACCCAACGCAGCCAAAAATAAATACATTTTAAAAATTTAAAAAAACACAAACTTTCTCTGATAACTGCACACACATACACACACACAGAGTCCCTTGTAATTTTATGGTATATTAGTGATAAGACAAGTCTTTCAACAAACCAAAATTAAAGATACATGAATGGTAAATGGGATCTGACTAAGACAAGTGTATTTATACTTCCTTATAACTAGAACTCAAAAGATATCTTTTTTAAAATCATCACCTCATATTGGCTTATATAAGACAAGAGAAATAAAGATGCACTGAAAGAGAGCTTTTATGAAGCAGTAGACAGAAAGTGAAGAAAGGGATAAGATTAATACGAAATGCTTCCAGAGAAATGAGACTCATCATAGAATCAGCTAGGCATGTAGGTCTCTTCTTTACTCTCTTCAATGGAGCTATCCCTATCTTACAAAATAAAACTTAATAGATAAAAATTAACAACAGCTGAAGGTTTACCACAAATTGATGCATAGCTGTATGTCAAATAGAATATACCATGAAATATAGTCAACCTTTTAAAAATTAGCATCCAGTGAACATTTAACTTCCTCAAAGGCAAGAACTATAGTATGTCTTTATACCCTATCTCCCCCCTCCTCCCCTTACCCCCACCAGAAGACAGATTACAGAGGAAAATACAAAAATGAAGTACACACACTCGCATAAAACAAACTGATTAATGTACTAAGTAATTCATCAAGTATACCTGAATTTGGTTAATGATATGAGGCTAATTTTGTCCTTTCTTAAAATAACTTACTGAATGCCTGATAATAGAGATATAAAGTTACAGTCAATTATTAGAAAGTCCACATTAAGAACTCTTCTTCACCCACATATGTCATAGTT
This sequence comes from Neophocaena asiaeorientalis asiaeorientalis, assembly GCF_003031525.2. Classification (NCBI taxonomy): domain Eukaryota; kingdom Metazoa; phylum Chordata; class Mammalia; order Artiodactyla; family Phocoenidae; genus Neophocaena; species Neophocaena asiaeorientalis. The sequence continues at coordinate 1,368,170 of NW_020173201.1, forward strand.
GCCATAAAAAGTTTAATATACTATTAAATACAGGTATGTCAAGTGCAAATATTTTAAGATCTTTCCATTTACATATGTTTGCAAAGACATACATCACATCTAATTAATATCCTAAAAATAAACAAAATAGAAACATCTGCTACTTATCAGACTCACTTACCCAGAGACAGAAATATAAACAGAGGTAGAAAAGTAAAGAAGACTGAAAACTGACATCAGAAATCAAAACATGCTACAACTTGGTAGTTCTAGAAACTTCTGAAGAAAGTAAAATTTGGGGTGATTAAAACAAACAAAAAAAAACAGAAAGGGAATACTGGCATCAACAGTGGATGGTCTGCTACCATATGTACCTGTGTGACCCTGTTCAACTCGCTTAACTTCTCTAGGCCTCAGATTCCCCATCAGTAAAATGAGAAGGTTGGACTAAACGATCTCTTTCAGGTACTTTCCAGTCTATGATTCCATTAAATGGATGGGGGAATAAGGGAGTTAAAATATGTGCATCAAAAGCTACTCTCAACTAATAATGAGACAGTTCATTAACTTGGGGGTCCGATGTTTGGATATACAAAAACAAATAGGCAATCAACTCTCCAGGCTAGATACCAATGCCAACTTAAACCATAATAACACAAATGACCCACAATACTGACAGTACAAACCTGAGTCCTAAATTCTAGAAGCAGGAAGCCATTGCATACAGGAATGAAAAGAATTTCCTTTCCTTTCTTTGGATATAATGTTAAACTCAAATAAAGTTTTGAAATAAGGCAGAATCTGTCTTTAGTATCTTTCTATCTTTAGTAGAGAGTCTGGGACTCTCTACATGCTCAGTACTAAGAGTCTAAGCCTGAGGTGACTCATTTAGTGGACTCCAGCTTTTGACAGTTCATGTCCTGTTTGGTTTTTTGTTTGAAACTTAACTTCTGAATCCAGTTGTTCAAAAACTACAAAACTTTGTGGTTTTTATTTTCCTCCACAGAAACACTCTGGCACCTGTAACAAGAGTTTTTGTAGGAGAGGTTAATCCAGAAAAGAGAAAGATACACGCACAGATCATTTGTTAAGTTGGAACCCACCTAAACTTAAGTTTCTACAGCACCTTTTACTTTCTTTCATCTTATTACCACTACACCGTACACACACACACACACACCATAATCTGACCATAATGGGTTATCTGCCATATTCTAGACAATATTATTGCCAACAAGCTTCTTACACGCCATTCTCTCTGCCTGCACTGCCATTTCCCCTCCTCCTAAGCCTCAGGTCAACCTCTATGATTCTTTTCACCCCAGCTCAAACATGCCATTCTTTATGAAACCTTCCCTACGGGGTGCAATGCACTATTTTGACTGTTGTCTACACAGCTCTCTTCTATACAAGAGTTACCTCTTCTATAATATTTTGTCTACCTTTCACATTAGACTATAATTACCTGAGGAATGGAACTACATCTTATTCACCTCTGCACTAACAAAATGTTGTAGAATGTCTAACATGTAGCAAGCCCTCAATAAATGTTTGCTTCTTTGTTCATCTGAGGAAATCAGTGACAACTCACTAAGAGATACAATACTAGTGTCTACTTCACTCTCAGGTCTTCTGAAGTCTTATCAGAGTACAAAGATCACTAAATTAAAGATAAAAAAGCAACATCCCACAAGCCAATAAGGCACAGAGACCCTTTCATTTTTTTGGTGAATATCTGAAAGCCCACTGAACACAGAAAAAAACCTTGTTCTTACATTTGATAAATAAACTCTACAGAAATTATAACAGTAAATTAGCATACATAACTTTAGATTAAAATTTTTTCCATTGCATAATTTATACATATCACATAGGAAAAATAAAAGCCAGGTAGAAACATAACACATTTTATGCACAATTTGTTTTTTTAATTAGAAAATGGTCAATATTTTGGGAAGGAAAAAATGGTCAAGAGCAAAAATGATAAGATATTTTCTTCACATTTTTCTTTCCTTCTTTTTCTATTTTACACCTCTACTCACAAAGTCAAAAGAAAAAGTGAAAGGTTAAAGATAAGGTCAGCTAGCTGAATCAAGAGGCAATCCTTACATCCCTGCCCCAGACAAGAGAAACCACCCAATTCAACAATTTTAGTTAACTTATTTATTTTATATACAGTTAGAGAATATGCTAATAGCTTTTTCAATCAATTGACCTAGAGACACAGAATAAAATTATGTCTACTCTAGAAGCATCCCTCCATGGAAGATGGCATTAATGCTTTAGCAGAAGCTCTGTGTGAATTACACTTCAAGTTACCACATGGTTATGGGCCCAAAGATGGGCTAGATGCCAAGTCATTTAAAGCAGATCAAGTAACATGAATCTGTGCCAACATTGTTTTACCTCATCACTACACTTTCTAAATGACCTAACAATGCTCTCAATCAGACTTCTTGAACTAATTGTTTTAGGAATACAATTCTGTTAAAATATATCTTTACCTCATTCTAACAAGGAAATAACTTTCACTCAATAGTTATTTTAGAAGATATTTGCAAGCATACAAACAAGAAAACATACTTACAGATTGTATATCTTGTAATGGTTTTTATGCTTTGAATCCAAAAACCTTAAAACAAAACAAACAAACAAAAAGCCACCATTAACAAAAATGAGCTAACATTTGAAATTACATTACTACTATTGAGAAAAACCAAAAGACAGATTCTTCTTTCCTAATCTCAAATATCATTTAAGAAAAATAAATAAACTCCAATAAATAGTCTATCCATGGATTTAAACTAGTAATCAGGTCTTTCTTAAGTAATTATTACATTACACAGATTTATACAATCTGAAGTAAAGCCATAGCTCTTCATAAAATGAATATTTTCATAATCTCTCTTCAGCCTAACATAATGAGATTGAGTATTAAGAAATAACTTCTTTAAAAAGCAGCATTAGCATTTAGCTCAAGTTTACCTAGCTTATACAGTTTTGTGAGAAATAGTCACATGCAATCAAGGAATCTTAAAAATAATCCTGGAAATTCAGCCATCATTTTCTTTCAAACTAAAAACTTTTGATATTTGAAAGATGCAAGTAATAACTATTAGCTCTGTACAAAGTTTATTATTTTCACATACATACTCTCATTTGATACTCACAAACATCTGAGAGGTAGGTATCAAAGAAATTACAGGACTTGCCCAAGGTCATACAGCTAATACGTCAAAATAATACGTCAAAAGACCAAAGACCTCTCCCCTCAACAATTAGTTAAGAAACTAAACAACAACAATTACAGCCAACACTTACTATATACCAGGCACTATTTTAAATACTTTATGCATACAAATTTGTTTAATCCTGTAAGGTAGGTAATAGAGGGGTTAAAAAAGTATAAGGCTGAGGAAATAGAATAAATAGAAGAATAAATGGAAAACAGAAGAGAAGATTTTAAAAGATCTAAAGTCTAGGAGATTCAACATATGAATAGGCATCCCAGAGAAAAAAACAGAAAACACAGGAGAAGAAATCCAAGATATAATTCAAGAAAAATACCCAAAACTGAAGGCCATGAATTTCCAAACTGAAAGGGTATAATGCGTATTCAGCAATATTAAAACAGACCCAAATAAAGGCATACATATCTCACTGAAATTTCTGAATGCTGAAGACATAAACATAAGATCCTAGCTGCATGAGAGGAAACATGTTTCATAAAATGAATCTGGAATCCGAATAACATCATCCTTTTTAATGGCAACACCAGCAGCTAGAAAACAACTGGGCAAAACCTTCTGACTTAAAATTATTCCCAGCCTAGAATTCCATACCAAGATAGACTATAAAACAAGTGCGAGTACATATATAATAAAGGCATTTTAAAATAAGCAAAGACTCAAATAATTTTGCTTTCCACATATTCTCTCTCAGGAAGTTACTACAAGATGTGTTCCACCAAAACAAGGGTGGGAAACCGTGAAAGAAGATGACAAGTTCCAGAAACTGAAGAATCCAACGCATGAGAAGAAAAAGGAGAATCCCCAGAATGAATAGTGAAGGGACATCTCGATTAGACAGTCATACAGCAAGCCTAGAGAACAACTAATCCAGATTAGGGCAGACCAGAAGGTTCCTGGAGAAGATGAAATTGATATAATAAAAAATGTGCTCAAACATATATAGAGATTTATACAACTAGGAGTAAGTTTAGGGATGAATTAAAGTTAAGAATGTAGAAACTAAACGAGAGAGAGAGAAAGAGAGAGAAAAAAGGAGGGAAGAAGGGATGGAGAGAGGGAGAATTGTAAATCCAGGGAAAACAAAATGTGTAGGAAAAACCAGTTATAATATACTATATTGCTTAACTATGAATGACATTTATCTAGTCATAATGACATAAAAACCCAATATTGATATAACCAAAATTACAATATGGCCTAAGATTAAGAACTCTTGCCACAGGGCATAGGGAAACAAAGGAAAATAACTACCTTTTTTTTTTTGTGGCAGTGGTTGTTAATAAACCCTATAGAACTATTTGATTTTAGTATTTCATGTGTACAACTTTTTTAAAGTAAATATTTAAGGTATGTGTAATTTTTTATAATTCTTTGCTTTAACCCACTACTTCAACCAACCCAGGACGCACTGATTCTGCTACAGACTTCTACTGAGCTATAAATATATTACAGGAAAAAGTGGTTTGTTACAGACCCTTTCACTCCTGTCTGTTCTACCCTCTTTATCTTCTATATTCCTGTACCTTTTTCTCAATTTTTACTTTTGGATTTTTCTTTAAATTGAGGTAAAAATTTACATACAGTGAAATAGACAGATCTTAGGTGTACAATTCTATAAGTTTTGTAACAACCACTCTAATCAAAATATAGAACACTTCTACCACCCCAGAAAATTCCCTCATGCCCATTTTCAGTCAAGCCCCACCAAGCTCTCAGGTAGCTACTACTATTACCATATATTAGTTTGGCCTTGTTCTTTAATTTCATGTAATTGTAATCATGTAATATGCATTCTTTTTAAACTGATTTCCTTCACTTAATGTTTTTCGAATTTACCCATGTTGTTACATGTATGGATAGTTCATTCTTTTTATTCTGTTATTCCACTGCATGAACATAACACCATTTGTTTATCCATTCTCCTTTGATGGATATCTGGGATGTTTACAGTTTGGGGTTATTATGAATAAAGTGCATAAACATTCTCGTGCAAGTCTTTTGGGGGACATATGCTTTCATTTCCTTGAGTAAATAACAGCTAGGAGTAGAACTGCTGGGTCAAAGAGGAGATAGGGTGGGTGCATATTTAACTCTATAAGAAACTACTGAACAGTTTTCAAAAGCAGCTATACCATTCTACAGTCCTACCAACATTTTAAGAGTTCCAGTTGCTCCACAGTCTCATCAATATTTGGTGTTGTCAGCGTTTTAAAATTCTAGTCCTTCATTTGTTTATTAGCCATTTTTACACTTTCTTCTTTGAAATGTCTGTTTAAGTCACTGGCTCATTTCTTCCCCCAACTGGATTATTTGTCTTTTTTATTATTGATTTATAGGAGTCTTTTATATATTCTGGGTATAAGTCCTTTGTCAGATATTTGCTCCTTGTGTATGACTTGCCTTTTCATTTCCTTAATATTGTGCTTTGAAAATCAACAAATTAAAATTTTGATAAAATCCAATATATCAAATTTTTCTTTTGTTTAGAACTTTGCATCCTCTCTGAGAAGTCTTTCCCTACACATAAAGAATTCATAAAGATATTCTCTATGTTTTGTTCTAGAAGCTTTATACATACTTTTAGACTTTTCTCAGTTTCTATTTTAATTTGGTTGGAAATTTAGGTAAATATTATGGGTAATTAGAATAACCAAAACATAGACAAATGATTTGGAGGACAGTGATCATAAAATTTAATAAACAACAACTCATTGCTACCTGCCATTTCTTCCACCATAGGTTTCTTCTGAGAGAAAATGAATAAGTAAAAAATGGTCTACAAAATACAATTTTCTCACGGAAAGCCTACAGTGTAAATGTGAGCAGAGGGGGGGTAAAAGGTATTTTGGAGGATTAACAGTTCATTTTTAGTTCATTCTGAGTCTGGTAACTATGTTTTGAATCTAAATACATAAACCAATACTATATTAATAGGTATGTACACATCCCATTGCCCATCTCCAAGGAATACTATTCACATGTGGCAGCCCTTCGTACACTTAAACTGGAGTCTAAAGGACTGACAGAACACATACCAAAATGATCACAGTGGCTATCCTGGGTTTTCAGGGAAAGATGGAGGCTTTCATGATTTACTTTCAACAATTTACTTCTACAATTTTGTTGTTAAAACATAAGCACATACTACTTTCAAAAGAAAAAAGTTTTCTGTCCTAATGTATTTTCCCAAAAAAGTAAGAACTGATGAAATTATATCACACTATGTTTTACCTCCAAAAAGTGAGCTTCATTAAAAGTCTAGGTTCTTTTAAACAGTACTTTTTAGAGTTTACATAAAATTAATATTTTCATATACTATTTTTAAAGTAGAAAAAACAAGGATCAAAGCTTTTTTCAATGTGATAACAGTCCTCCTTGAGAAATAATTAGTTTTAATGATTCATGCAATTCCTATTTATAAAGACTCATGAGGTTTTTCTTAATTATATTTTCATTCATACTGAGCCTGTCCTGAGGATGTTAAAAAAAAGAAATTATTGGCACACACTGTATGCCAAAATCACAAATCTAACATCAGTGAGAAACGATGTCAACAAAACAGAAACAATTCATTAAAATGCTGGTAACGTGTTATCTCTTTAAATCCCTCCTAGAGGCTCCAGCCATGGAAAGCCTATTCTTCAATTTCATCAGCACACTTCATATGTTACTTTAGCTAGGTGTCTACAATGTATATTCAAAGCCAACTTTTATCCTCTTTTAACTTTCAAGTATTATTTATTATGGGCACAACTGCTAAGAATTTTTGCTTCCCAATCCTTTATTTTCCTACATTCCATTCAGGAAGTACTAAAGGCTTCCTAAATAAACAGCCTCATTTGATGCCTTATAACACACATTTAAAAATAAAATCACTTCACTTCTAGAAAAGAAAAGTATCTATTAGGGTAACCTTTCATTAAATTAAATATCCCACAAAATAATACTGATTGACCTAGTAAAATGGAAATACATTAGAGATGGTAAATAGGTGTCAAACTAGTAGTGGCTTGTTGAGGGGCAATGTTAAGGCTATTAAAACAGGTTGGAGACTGGGAAAGAATATCTGCCATTAGTGAAGGAGAGAGAATAAAATAAAAATTTTCACTTTATTTGCCATTTCTAGAGAACATCAATACAAATATATGGGTAAAATTCAGTAAAAAGCAAAATTTGAACATTATAAATTATTATACAGTAGCAAAGTTATTGTAACCAGATTAAAGTTCTATTATGAATAGGCCTTAAATATCTTTGTTCTAAAAATCTTTTTTTATACTGGCATTCAATATAAAGGGGCCATCTCTTAAAATTTTTCTTACAGGAGCATGTATATACTTTTGACCATTAAAGAGTATCTGGTACAGGAGTTTTCCTCTTGTAAATAACTGTAAAACTGGGCAAAATGTATGAGGCACTAAACAAAAGGTAGCATAGGCTTATGATCCTTAGGGAAAAAGAAACATGAGGTTACCCCATGGCTGCCTTGTTTTCAGGTTGGAGACTCTTTTCTGACACAGCAGAAGGAAGTAGCACAAATGGAACAAAGGTTTCACTGAGGTATACAGGCAGAGATTGGAGTTGGGTGGTAAAGCAGCTAGAGTTTGTGGAAGAGGGTAGCAGAAAAAGGAGGATGAACAGACAGAGGGACTTCGAAGTGTGTATGGAAATTCACCTCAGGGCCTTGGCCATGGGTTGGGCTGCATGTGTGCAGAATCTGGAAGCATAATGGAGATGACACCAGAGATAGCACAGCTCTAGTAGAAGGAGCTCTGGTCCAGCCAGAGTGGAGAGACCTCACTGAGGAACTCACGTATTCAGCTGAGAACCCAGAAAGGCCACACGTTAGGAGTAAGGATCATGCCCTGAACAAAAGACAAAACTAAAATAGGCCTGCCTTAACAAAGCAAACCAAACCTGATAATACAAGAAGATTAACCATTAATTTAAATGCCTGCCAAAATGAAACTCAGCACCCTTAAATTAACATTCAGACTCCCTACAACATATCACCCACAACATTCATCATACAATTAAAACTTATTAGACATGCAAAGCAGGAAAACATGACCTACGACGAAGGAAAAAAAAAGCAGTCTGTGGAAACCAACACCAAGACAAACCAGATGTTAGAATTAGCAGACACGGACTTTGAAGCAGCTATTATAAATATATATGGGAATGTAAAGGAAAATGATTATAGCAAATGACAAGACAAATCTCAGCAAAGACACAGAGACTATAAAAGACAGAAATTCTGGGTCTCAAAAGTACAGTATCTGAAAAGAAAAAAATCTACTTGCATGGTCTTAATGGAAGACTGGGAACTGCAGAAGAAAGATGTGGCAGATTGCATTTTCTAAGAATGACTACATCTCCCATCCCACATGCTCTTCATACAACATAACCTTAACACTGTTCCCATCAAGTGATGGGGTCTATGGTCCCTCCCCCTTGAACTTGGGCACACCTTTGTGACTGCCTCAACCAACACAGTATGGGCAGAAGTGACATAAAGCTATTTCTAAGGCTAGGGCATAAAAATGCCATGCACTTTTACCCATGCACTTCATTCTTAACAAGCTGCCATGCTATGAGGAAGCCCAAACTAGCCTACATGGAAAGGCCAAGTATAGGGGTTCTGGCCAACAGCCCAACTAAAGACCCAGATAAGGACTGCATTTACCAGACATGTGAGTGAAAACACCTTCAGATGATTCAGCCCCCAACGTGCCAACTCATCTCCAGTCACTGAGTCTTCCCAACTAAGGCCCCAGACACTGTGGAGCAGAAACAAGCCACCTCCACCATGCCTTGTCTGAATTCCTGACTCACTTAATCTGTGAGTATAAAATAAATAAATGGTCTATGCTATTCATGTTTAGAGGTGGTTTGTTATGCATAAATATTAGCTGGAAAATAAAGATATGAATTTGACCAAAGATTAGTAGTAATTATCTAACCTGAAGAACAGAAGAAAGAAATTGAAAAAAATTTTAAAGACATCACAGCCGGAAATTTCCCACCCATGGTGTAAAACATTAACTTAGAGATACTAGAAGCTCAATAAACTTCAAGTAAGACAAATATAAAAAGAACCACACTATGCATATCATGATCAAAACCACTGAAAACCAAAGACAAACGGAAAAAAACAAAAGGAGTCAAAGAAAAAGACACATTATGTATAGGAGAATACCAGTCTGAATAATGGCTGACTTCTCATCACATCTAATGAAGTGCTGAAAAGCAAAAAAAAAAAAAAAGCCATCCCAGAAGTCTATATCCAGCAAAATACCCTTCAAAAACAATCAACAGAAGCTGAGAGGATCTGTCGCCAGCAGACTTGCCCACAGGCTGAAGGGAACTAATTCCAGATGAAAAGTGAGTCTACAGAAAGAAACAAAAAGCATCAGAAATAGTAAATATAGGAATAAATATAAAAGGACATCTTTTTCTTCTCTTGATTCCACTGAAAGACAACTGACTGTTTAAAGCAAATAAAATAACACTGTATTCTGGGGTTTATTACATACATAGATATAAAATCATACCAAAAAATTGAGGCAAGCAGAATTTTACTGTTGTAGGGCTCTTATATTTTAATGGGAACTGTAATAAGCTAAGAATGTGTTCAATAATACCTAGAACAAACTCTAAATATATATACATTTATACATACAAATAAAAAGTCAATAGAAGAATTTAAATTGAATACCTGAAAATATTCTATTAACCCCAAAAAGGACAGAAAAAGAGGAATGGAGAGAATGAGAGTGAAACAGGAATGAATGAACAACTAAACACAAATAGAAAGATGTTGGTCTTAAATAAAACATATTAATCATTATATTAAATATAAATGGACTAAACACTCCAATTAAGCAAGTTGGTGATTGGGGATTTCCTTGATGGCTCATTGTTAAGAATCCGCCTGCCAGTGCAGGGGACACAGGTTCAATCCCTGGTCCGGGAAGAACCCACATGCCGTGGAGAAACTAAGCCCGTGCACCACAACTACTGAGCCTGCGAGTCACAGCTACTGAAGCCTGCACACCTAGAGCCCATGCTCCACAACAAGATAAGCCACCGCAATGAGAAGCTTGCACACCACAATGAAGAGCAGCTCCCACTCGCTGCAACTAGAGAAAGCCTGCACGCAGTAACAAAGACCCAACTCAGCCAAAAAAAAAAAGTCAGTGATTACAAAGCAAGTTCAAAACTGACCTTCATATTTCTTCATGAAATATAGTACATATAAATGTTTACATATACTTGCTACACAAGTTGTCACACTCTACAAATATACTATGCAATGCTCAACTCTGAAGAAGCAAGATAAGATTACATAAATCAAATGCAAAACTCAATCTAGATGCTCTATACATTAACACCATGCTACTGAACTCATTGTAGTAGAGGAGAAAAAAATCTAGGTTGCAAGATAAGCTTTATACTGACTCTTAGAAGGCATAAGAAACTCAGTTATTACTTTGAAGTTACTGGTGGTCCAGAGTCTAACCCTCTACCTTTCAGGGTTAGACTTGATCCTGTTAGTATATTGAGTGGGTTTTCCCCCCCCCTCTCCAGGGACAAATTAAAACCCATATCATATGACTGATGTATAAATATCACAATGATCATAATGGCAATATACTAATTTATTGAAAAATCCAACTGCCATAAGAACTAAATTATTCATATCTTTATGACCATATCTCACCATAAGCAGACCTGAGAATTGAAATCAGAATGTTGCTGAATAAATGTGTAATCAAACAAGAGAAGTTAGTTAAATGAAGCAATTTTTAATAGACTAAGATATTCTGATGTTTCCATCTCCACAAAAGGAATGGTTTTGCCAAAAATATCTAAAGTTTATTGGCTAAAGCTTCCTTTCTCTTGGCAGTGCTTTTTCCATGTTTCAATAGCTAACCAATCCTTCTTTTCACCAAAAGGCTTTATGTTGACAAACGAAATATACTCCACTGCATTAAACTGAAGTCTTACTGTAAGGCCTGAGAGTCATTCTGTTTTTTAAAGGTGAACTGGTATATTTCTGCTTGGTGCCAGTACTTACCGATATTAAGGTCTATATTATTAGAGCTGGGAACTGATAAAAATTCATCCAACAAATATTTATTGAACACCTGCAATGTGACAAGCACTACTGTGGATACATTGGTAACAAAACTCCAAGTAGGAACAACCACAATCATAATAACAATTGCTCCTAGCAGCTTGCGAAAACCCCATCAGCAAACCCCCTTTCAAGGTATCCCATTCAGAAAATAGCCTAAGAACACTAGATAGCTCTTACTAATTCAGAAATAGGCTAAAAAGAAAAATAATTACTTATTTGCTACATTTTTCTGTAGGTGAGTCACTATTTGGTAACCATTTTTTTTTTTTTGGGGGGGTGGGGGGTACGCGGGTCTCTCACTGTTGTGGCCCTTCCTGTTGCGGAGCACAGGCTGCGGATGCGTAGGCTCAGTGGCCATGGCTCACGTGCCTAGCCGCTCCGCGGCATGTGGGATCTTCCCGGACCGGGGCACGAACCCGTATCCCCTGCATTGGCAGGCAGACTCTCAACCACTGTGCCACCAGGGAAGCCCTGGTAACCATTTTTAATTCATCTGCTGTATCCATGTTGAATCAACATTTGCCCTTAGAACCCTAATATACCTACAATTACTACTGCTACTAATAAAACATGAAATTGGATTGTTGTTTTTCTTTTTAACACATAAATTATATCTGCCTTAATCCCATTAACACAGGCAAACTGCAAATATTCTAGCCCTTGACTATTTTCTTCTAGTCATCTTCAGGTTGTCAGAATTAAAATCAGTCATATATCGGACACAAGGAAAGGATCTTGTTGAAAATGTACTTTTCACTCTTGCCTGCGCAGTAGTACTTTCTCCTACATTATCTCAAGTTAAATAGAAGAGCAAAAATAAGAGCTTTATATTATATTCAGGTGAAAGGTAGTAATCCCCAGAACTAAAGAAAATCTATTCTATCTAAAGAGGTATAAAATTAGAAGGAAAAGAAATAAACAGTGTGGTAAGTAATCTATAACCCACTGAAAAAAATTCAGAAGGCTATTAAAAATATTATGAATAAGAAACCACCAAACATTTCGCTGAAGAAGTTGTATCATTTTGTGCTTTTACATGGATGAGAGTTCAAGTTGATCTACATCCTTGCCAACCCATTAGCCCTTTAAGTTTTAGCCATCCCATTAAATATGAAATAGGATCTCACTGCATTTTAATTTTCATTTTCCTGATGATTGAGTTTGAATTTTTCATATGCTTATTGATCATTTATAAATCTTCTTTTAAAAAGTTTCTGTTCAGATCTTTTGCCTTTTACGGGGTTGTCCTCTTATGAATTTGTAACAGCATCTTTATACTGTGTTGAATTCAATCCTTTGTCAGATATATGCACTGCAAATATTCCTCCCAGACTGTGGCTGCTTTTTTATTCACTAATGGTGTCTTTCAAAAAATAGAAGTATTTAATGTTGACGAAGTTCACTTTGTCAACTTTTTCTTATACGGTTAATTTTGTATGTACTAAGAAATCTTTGACTAAACAAAAAGTCACAAAGATTTTCTTCTTTGGTGTTTTTATCTAGAAGTTTTATAGTTTTACATTTTTTTTTATGTTTCCATCTATAATCCATTTTACGTTAATTTATGTGTACAGGCATACCTCAGAGATATTTTGAGTTTGGTTCTAGACGACTACAATAAAGCAGATATAGCAACAAAGCAAATCACATGAAATTTCTGGTATCCCAGTGCATATATAAAAGTTATGTTTGGGGCTTCCCTGGTGGCTTAGTGGTTGAGAGTCCGCCTGCCAATGCAGGGAACACGGGTTCGTGCCCCGGTTCGGGAAGATCCCACATGCCGCGGAGCGGCTGGGCCCGTGAGCTGTGGCCGCTGAGCCTGCGCGTCCGGAGCCTGTGCTCTGCAACGGGAGAGGCCACAACAGTGAGAGGCCCGCGTACCGCAAAAAAAAAAAAAAAAAAAAGTTATGTTTGCACTACACTATAGTCTATTAAGTGTGCAATAACAGCATTATGTCTAAAAAAACAATGTACCTACCTTAACTTAAAAATACCTTATTGCTAAAAAATGCTAAACATCACTTGACAACTCAGGGCTGCCATAAACCTTCAATTTGTAAAAAAAAAAAATGCAGCATTTGTGAAGTGCAATAAAGTGAAGCATAACAAAATGAGGTATGCCTGTATGATGAGAAAGGCTCATTTTACTTTTCATACTGACTTACAGTTGTTCCAGCTTCATTTGTTAATAAGCCTGTGTCAATTAATGTATATGTGAGTTTTTCTGGAATCTCTATTTTGCTCCATTGATTTACATTATATGACCCAGCAATTCTACTCATGGGTAGCCAACAGAAATGAAAATATATGTCCACAAAAGTCTTGTCCATGAATACTCACAGCGGCTTTGTTCATAATAGACCCAAACTGAAAACAACCTGAATATCCATCACAGGGGAATGGATAAATAAATTATATCATATCCATAAAATGGAATACCACTCAGCAATAAAAAGAACCAAATTACTAATAAAAGCAACAACAGGGATGAATTTCAAAACTATTATGCTAAAAGAAAGAAGCCAGACACAAAACAGTACATACTATATGACTACATTTATATAAAATTCTAGAACAGGCAAAACTTATCTACAGTGAGAGAAGACAAATTTAGAGATCGCCTGGAACCAGGGCTGAGGACTGATTGCAAAGGGGCATTAAGAAGCTTTTTATGGTAATAGAAATGTTCTAAATCTTGATTGTGGTGATGTTTACATAGGCATATATATGTCAAAACTCAGTGAAGTGTACACTTAAAAAAGGTACATGTTGCATATAAATTATACCTTAAAAAATTGGTTTTTAAGAGTAATATGATTATAAGCATCAATTTATAAAAGGCAACCCACCTCAAAAAATCTCTAATTTATTTTGATTAATAGCAGACATAGCAATAGAAGGAGCACATCATCTTCAGGTATTAGAACTTTTTAGAATGAAAAGCAAAATGGCACTGTCTAGAATAGTAGTCCAATAGAACTTTCCACAATGATGGAAATGTTCTATATCTGTGCTGTCCAACACAGTAGACACTAGCCACGTGTAGCTACTGAGCACTTGAAATGTGACTGGTGCAAAGGAAAATGAATGAGTAAATTTATTTTTAATGAATGTAAATTTAACCATAATTAGCTACATGTGGCTAGTGGCTACCATATTGGATAGCATAAGTCTAAAAGATGTATCTATGAAAAAATCCACTGGAATACAATGCACATGCTTCTTAGAAAGGAAACAGAAATGGGTATATTCTTGGGATAGAGAATAAAATTGAAACAGAAGAAAGATACAGTAATAACTGGGGACTTCACAACTGTCAAAATATCCACTGAAAAAGGTATTTTCAACTATATGCAATTTTCTAACAAATTCTTGGTATTTTTTTTATTAATTTTCTTTTATCAGTAGACTAATAAAGAAGGGAACTACAATTTGGACACATTTCTAACCAAGAATGAGGAACAAGTTTGAGTGGAAATGCCAGGAAACAGGGAGAAAGTGTTCATATAATTTTAGAATTTACGTCAGACAAGGAAGGAAATACTGGCATAGTTAGATATGATACAGATCAGTAAAACGGATTTCAAAAGCTTCATTTAAATAACAGGCTATGAATTCATAACTCAATATCTAAAAGGAAAGACCACAGAGAGGCTTTAAAAACTAAAATTCTGTATAAACAATTACAAATCACTCTAGTTTAAAAAAGACAAGAGGAAAAACAGAAATTATCTAAGACCAATAAACATAGCTGCAGAGAATTTACCCACAACGTTATTTTAAAAATAAACAAACAAATAAATACATATTGCCAGAAAAAAGGAGGGAAATAGTTATAGATGAACATAAAAGAGTAGCATATATAAAGGAACATAAAAATGGAAAAGACAAAAGAAAAGGCTTGGAGTGCGGGGCAATGTTTAGACTAAAAAAAGAACAATAAATAAGGTAGAATTGCATGAGTTAGACAGCTGTATAATGCTAGAGGTAGAAAAAAAGCAGGAACTCCTAAATCTCCTTTTCACTTCTATCTTCTCTGTCCAAGAGAATATTGCTGTGATTCAATAACTCAAGAGTGATTGGTACATGATGTTTCTCTGGATTAAAAGCATTTTTTATTTGCAATTTAAGCAAGGCTATCTCTTAAAGAACATTTCTTAACAAACAGCTATCAACAAAAATCTCTGATATTCCATGATTATACATATTAGTAGAGAAGACAGTTAACAATAAATAATTCAAACAGAAATAATCCACTAAGCTCTTTATCACTGCTTCATCTGAATCTTGTAGTTGTAAAATTCAAATGGCAAGAGTGGCATAGCATTATAAAAATGGTCTGAAGAAACGGTACCACTAATTTGCTAATTTTCAAAAAGTTCATAAAAATCATTAAGAAAAATAATAACAATAGGGTGGTATACACAAACAAACCAAGGAAAAATCTGTTAAGACCAATAAAGATCACCAAGTTGTTTAACCTCGAAAAGAAATGCAATCAAAAATCAAATTACAACAAATAGTAAAATGTTTTAAGTTTCATAATATTCAGTTCACCAAGACTGTGAGAGGGGAAAGACTCATACATGTTGGTGAGAATATAAAATGATACCATTTTTTAGTTTAAACCATGGACCCACTGCAAAGAATTTACCTTAAGGATTATAAGTACTTGCAAAAGGACACCAAGATAAATGTGTGAAGCTTTTCATTAGAGCACTGTTTTCAATAGCAATAACTGGAAATACCCTAAAAAATGTATCTGGGCAGGCTGTTTATTATGGTATGATCATAAAATGGAATAAAAGACAACCAATAAAATAATCAATTATATCTCCACACCAATATGGAAAATTCCTAAGTACGTTAAATGAAAAAAGAATATGCAGTATGTTCTCATTTGTAATTCTTTAAAAAGTGAGTATAAGATGAAAACAATTTTTTAAAGAATATGTGAAACTTTTAATTGTAGATATCTTTGGGAAGAGGGTCTGAGGATGGGACGTGTAAAATAGGAGAAATCTGTAGGGGATATTTGCCATCTCTAGGCTGCTGAGCATCCAAAACCATTCCATTTTGGAGAATTTCAAGAGATGAGAAGCAAATATACCCTTGCCCATCTTGCTTGCATCACATGTACGTCTAAGATCAGTTATGTCCTCGTGTTCTGAACACTGAATCCCGGTAGTAAGAGCAAGGTACGGAGGAGTCAGAGATTATTCAGAGAGATCTCCAGAGGAACTTAAAGTTTATGAGCACAGCCACCAATATCCAGTCATGGTGGCAGTATCTGGGACAGCAAATATCCAAGCAGCAATGTCCTCAGCATAGGATACTCTTCTTATAACCTCTTGACTATGCCCTGCTTCTCTTAGCTTCTGAAAATCTTCAAAGTCTGGTTCTCTAGCTATGAACTATCTAATATTTTTCAAAAAATTGTCTTCTAATTAGAGTTACTTTTTGTCATGTGCAACTAAGAACCCTGACTTCTTTATTTTATTTTCCTATAGTTTTCTTTTCTTTTTTTTTAAATGAGGGTTGGTGAAATCATACACATACTTTTTTGTGTGCTCCCTTTAATATTTGAACTTTACTGTAATTTCTTATCTAGCACTGTGGGCAACAATGAGACAGGCAGGAGAATAAACAATCTATTTAAAAGAAAACATCACAGCATTTTTTTTTTTAAAGGAGGGAGGGTAAGTTCTCTCAAAGAACTTGAATATTACTTAGGGAAACATTCAGCATGACTGTCCCTCCCACTTCCTCCTCTCTCCTCCCAAGGATTTCATGCCCACAATTGGCTCACTGCCTTATAAGTCTGATACAATGGAAAGGCGGAAAAAAGCAAGAAAACAGCACTTTCCAAAGGGAAATGGGAAAATTTAACTGTGGATACTTGGAAAGTTGAGAATAAGAACTTAGAGAAGAGCAGAGAGGTAATACCCTCAAAACTTAAAAAATTTTGAATTCAAATCCCTCTAATTTCTATACCTTATTTCAAATAATTTCAGATATATATAAAATCTGAATTCATTAAAGACAGTTGTGAGAATAAACACTGTCTTATTTTTTAAGTCTTTCCTTTCCTCAAAGAATTCCTATGAGATAGTTCTAAATAAGCTTCCAATGTGCAAAAAATTTTTAATTATTTTTGTCAAAATAATATATAAACATATATATTCCAAGAGATATAAAAAGTTTGTAATAAAAAATTACTTGAGTGAAGATGGCAGAATAGGAAGCACTAGGAAAGCATCTCCCCACCTAGACAAAAATTGTACTGGCATAATCTGTCTGATGTAACTATTTTGGAACTCTGGAGTCTATTCAAAAGCTTGCAGCTTCCAGGAGAAGGCCTGGACAGGCCTGGACAGTAAATCACAGTTAATTTCAATTTCAACTCTTGGTGTGGTAGCAGCTATCCACCCCTCATCCCCTCCCAGCAGGCAGCCATGGATGTATTCCTAGAGTAGCCTGATGGAGCTTGTGGGACTTGTCCTCCAAATATCAGAGATCTGTGTCTTGATCCTTGACTGCTGCTTCTGATTACGATTATGGATGTGCAGACACAGAAGCAGGCTGCCATTGTTGCAATTCCCAACAATTGAAATGGCTTCCAGGGGATTTAGAGATCCAGAGCCTATTTTTTTCCCCCTTTTCTTCTTTTGGGAGCCAGACATTTAAGAAGTATGACATCCATGAAAAGGATGAACACTAAGTCTTTCTGTGTGAACATTAGTCTTCAACTCCTTCGGGTAAACAGCCAAAGGGGTGCATTGCTTGACTGTATGGAGTAAGTGTGGTTTTGTAAGAAACCACCAACTGTCTTCCCAAAGTAGTTGTACACAGTGTGCTGTGGAGTTTTCATATACTGCCATATTGAATAGGAAGAGAGAGTTTCTGCATGCTACATACTGAATAATTCTACCTATACTACATTCTGGAAAAGCCAAACAGAAGCTTTACAGTGGAGACCGTAAAAACATCAGTGCTTGCCAGAGGCTGGGGAGAAAGAGGGATGAATAGCCAAAGCACAGACCACTTTTAGGGCAGTAAAGCTACTCTGTATGATACTATAATAGTGGATATATATTTATAATGATAAATTTGTCCATCCCACGGACTATACAATACCAAGAGCAAGCCCTAATGTAAACTATGGACTTCACATGATAAAGATGTGTCAATGTAGGTTCATCAATTTTAACAAATGTACCACTCTGGTTGGGGACATCAATAATGAGGAAGCTATGCATGAATAGCAGGGGGTATATGGGAAATCTCTGTACCTTCTGCTCAATATAGCTGCAAATGTAATATGGCTCTAAAAAATAAAGTCTATTAAAAAAAAAAACAACACTCCACAGCTAATATGATATGCTATGGTAAAAGACAAAGTTTTTCCTCTAAAGTAAATAACAAGGCAGGAGGCCTGTTTTCGCCACTTCCATTCAAACATAGTACTGAATGTTCAAGCCAGAGTAATTAGGCAAGAAGAAGAAAAAAAGGCATCCAAATTAGAAAGAAAGAAGTAAAATTATGTTTGCAGATGACATGATCTTATATATAGAAAACTTTTAAGATGCCACAAAAAAATTGTTAGAATAAACAAATTCAGCAAAGTAGCAGCATACAAAATTAACATGCAAAAATCAGTTGCATTTTTATACAATAACAATGAACAATCCAAAAAGGAAAATTAAGAAAACAATTCTATTTATGATAGCATCAAAAAGGATAAAATATCTAGGAATTATCTTAAGCAAGGAGTTGAAATACTTGTACACAAAAAGCTACAAAACACTGTTAAAAAAAATTAAAGAAGACCTAAATAAACAGAAAGATATCTCATGTTCCTGGATTAGAAGACTTGATATCGTTAAGATTTCATACCATACTATGCAATCTATAGATTAATGCAATTCCTATCAAAATCTCAACAACTATTTTCTTTTGCATGAATAGAAAATTCCATCCTAAAATTCATATAGATTCTCACAGGACCCTAAATCACCAAAACAACCTTGAAATAGAAGAACAACGTTGTAGGACTCACAATTCCTAATTTCAAAATTTACTTTGTACAAAGCTACAACGTATGGTACTGGCATAAAGACAGACATACACCAATGGAATAGAATACAGAGCTCAGAAATAAAACCTTGTATATATGGTCAAATGATTTTTGACTAGTGTGCCAAAATTATTCAATAGAGAAAGGAGAGTCTTTTCAATAAATGGTGCTGGGAAACATGGATATCCACTTGCCAAAGCATTACGCTGGACTTTTATCTTACATCATATACAAAAATTAACTCAAAATTGATTAAAGACCTAAATTAAAGACCTAAAACTATAAAACTCTTAAAAGGAAAGACAGGGGAAAAGCTCATGACATTGGATTTAGCAATGATTTCTTGGATGCAACACCAAAGACACAGGCAACAAAAAACAGATACACTGAACTGCATCAAAATTTGAAACTTTTATGTATCAAAGGACAAAAGCAACATAGTAAAAAGGCAACCCATAGGATGGAAGAAAATATTTGCAAATCACATATCTAATAAAGGATTAATATCCAGAATATATAAAACTCAACAATAAAAAAACAAACCATCCAACTCATAAACAGGCAAAGGACTTAAATAGATGTATCTCCAAAGAAGATATAAAAATGGTCAATAAGCACATGAAAAGATGCTCAACATCATTTATCATTAAGGAAATGCAAATCAAAACCACAATGAGATACCACTTTACACCCACTCGGATGGCTATCATCCAAAAGAAACAACCAACCAAACAAAAAAACCCCAGAAAGCCCAGAAAATAGCAGTGTTGGCAACGAGGATGTGGAGAAATTGGAACATCTGTACATTGCTGGTAGGAATGTAAAATGATACAGCCACAGTAGAAAACAATATGATAGTTCCTCAAAAAATTAAGCATGGAATGACCATTTGACCCAGCAGTCCCACTTCTGGGTGTATACCTAAACAAATTCAAAGCAGAGACTTGAACACATACTGGTAGACGCATGCTCATACCAACATTATCTACAATAGTCAAAAGGTGGAAGTAACCCAAGTGTCCATCAACAGATGAATGGATAAACAGATTGTGGTATATACATACAATGACACATACCACAATATGGGTGAACCTTAAAGACATTACACTAAGTGAAATAAGTCACAAAAAGATAAATATTAAATGACTCCACTTATCTAAGGTACCTAGAATGGTCAAACATATAGAAACAGAAAATAGAACAGTGGTTTCCAGGGGCTGGGAGTAGGGGGAATGGGGAGTTAATGTTTAAAGAGTACAACATTTCAGTATGGAATGATAAAATAGTTTTAGAGATGGATAGCAGTGATAGTTGCACAAGAAAGTGCATATACTTAATGTTACTGAAACTGTACACTTAAAAATGGTTACAATGAAATTACCTTATATATATTATACCACAATAAAAAAAATTACTCATTTCCATCTCTTTTCATCCTCAAACCCATATTTTTTCCCCCCAAAGCAACTACCCTCAAGTACTGGAATTTCTTTTCCTGGTATTTAATTCAGCATTTCTACATAATAATGCTTTTTGTAGATTTATCAATTACCTACATATTTTCTGCCATGTTAGAGGAGGCTTACAAAACCAGTAGTACCCCCAACACAAATATTTCACTTCTCTTAATCCCCTTCAAATGGCAACATCACAATTTTGGGTTAAATAAATCAACAGATATTAAATTTAAATTGCTTCCTGTTTCTAACTCACCTAATTTCCTAAGAATCTATTATATTTTCTCCTAAATATTTCAATATCCACCTATAATTTATTTCCCTGCAGCCCTCTGTCCTACTGCTCTAATCACTACTGGTTACTCTTCAGCTTTGTGGCACCGTTGTCACCCTGGGACTTTCCTTTGTTGTTTCTGAGTTGTATTCTCTGTTTATCGAAGCCCTTTTCTTTTCTTCCATGGTTTATTTCCCTGTTTTGCTAGGGCACATCTTCTAGTAATCTCCTAAGATATGTTACAAGGACAAATTGTTTTTAGTCCTTGAGTGTCTTTTTTTCCCTACTCTTGCACTTGATTGATGGCTTGGCTAGACACAGAATTCTAGGCTGACTGCAGAACATCTGAAGTGCTGTTCCTCCATCTTCTATCTTTAATTCTACTGCTGAGAAGTTAGATGCCACTGATATTCCTAATCCTTTCTAAATGATCCTGAAAGCTTTTGAGAAATTCTCATTATTCTTGGTATTTTTAATTTCAAAATAATTTGCCTGGTATTGGCCTGTTTTCATTTATTGTGCTTGGCACTATATAGGTCTTTTCAATCTGGAGACTCAAATCCTAAAGAAATGTCTGGTATAATACCAGAAACGATTTTCTTTGATCATTTCCCACACTGTGGGGACCAACACTGTGTTAGGCCAAACAAAGGACATCAACAAGCTAGATGAGCCCAACAGTTTCCAGTTTTTGTCCTCTGATATACAGGATTTTATGGTTATTAAGGAAATCAGCTTTGGAATCTGACAGACCTGGACTCAATCCTCAGCCTCAGTTCTTACCAGCTGTGGCATTTGGGGAAGTTAGCTTCTTTTAAACCATCTATGAAATGGTGATCAGTTTACTGTAGCAATTTAATAAGATGACGCATGTAAACTGCTTATACAACAGTAACACATGTATATAATAAATGTAAATGTTACCTATTATTAAAATATCAAAAATTGAATTGGTGCAGATAATTTAATCATTGTCAAATCCTTCATGGCTTCACTATTTGTAAAGAATAAGACTAACAGGGCCTCCCTGGTGGCGCAGTGGTTGAGAGTCCGCCTGCCGATGCAGGGGACACAGGTTCGTGCCCTGGTCCGGGAAGATCCCACATGCCGCGGAGCGGCTGGGCCCGTGAGCCGTGAGCCGTGAGTCATGGCCACTGAGCCTGCGCGTCAGGAGCCTGTGCTCCGCAGCGGGAGGGGCCACAACAGTGAGAGCCCCGCGAATAGCAAAAAAAAAAAAGACTAACAAAAGAAATGGGAGGCAGCAAATGGGGACAGGGTTTTCTTCTGGGGTGATAAAAAATGTTTTGGAACTTGACAGAGGTGGTGGTTACAAAACATTGTGAGGGTACTAAATGTAAGTGAATTGTATACTTTAAAGTGGTTAATTTTATGTTATGGGATTACACCTCAATAAAAAAAAGGAAGCAGGAAACAGAGAGGCAATATGAGGGAATTAGTCGAAAGCTGTTGGAAAGGGAGAGGGAACTGATATCCTTTCCTCTAAATTATTTTGAAGCTTTCCTCTAAATAATCTCTTTTCAACTCTTTTTCACTGAATAACCAATAATGGTAATGTTGAGATGACAAACACCTTTTTTATTGAAAATCAACATAAAATTAAGGTTGATTGAGAGATCAGCATGTGATTAAGAGAAGTTTTTTTGTTTGTTTGTTTGGTGGTACGCGGGCCTCTCACTGTTGTGGCCTCTCCCGTTGCGGAACACAGGCTCTGGACGAGCAGGCTCAGCGGCCATGGCTCACGGGCCCAGCCGCTCCGTGGCATGTGGGATCTTCCCGGACCGGGGCACAAACCCGTGTCCCCTGCATCAGCAGGCGGACTCTCAACCACTGCGCCACCAGAGAAGCCCAAGAAAAGAATATCTGAAATTTTTCTTCGGTAAGAAAATGTATAAAACAGGAAAGGGGAAGATGGACTTTTGAATCTATAATACAGCTGCTTATATATGGGTAAAAAAGCTGATAGTATACAAGACAATGAATAAAGGCTTTTTTCAAAAATCACTAAATATCAGGAGACTGAGCTCTAAGCATTTCCTCATAATAAATACAGAAATCTTCGCACATCTAAAATCTTTCCAAGAAAAGAGGAGGAAGTAAATTATTTCCTACTGACAAACTAGAGGAAAATATTGTTATATACATCTTTTTTCATTTTCAACATTTCCCAAATTGTGCTCCATGGAACACTATTAGCACTAGAGAGATGCTATTTACTATACTACAAAAGAAAAGATAGAAGGGGGAAAGGAAGGAGAGGAAGAGAAATGGAAAGAAAAGAAAAAAAAAAAGGAAAGCAACGTATTAAAATTTCATTCTTTGGAGATTTACAATGAGTAATAGCACATTAAAGGTTCTGCAGTAAGAAAGCCAGTTCACCTCTATTAAACCTAAACTTTCCTGATTTATTAGGTACCGAACAGTTCTCAAGCTATGTCTGTTAAACATATGAAGCATCAATTTGCTAAAGATTGCCTAGATTTATACCAGATAACATGTAAATTAGATAACTTCAATATTAGCCTGAGGGATAAGATTAATACACACACACACACACACACACACACACACACACACACAAGATTAATATACATATCAAAGAATAATCAATCATCTGAATAAAACATTGTTTCATATTACCAGCTGGTCACAGCAAGAGTTTAGTGGCAAGAAAAAACAGGGAGAGAAGGCAGTATTAAGAAGAAAAAAAAATCTGGGAAGAGCTAGTTCTTCAACTTCCCTTCTATGAAATGACCCTGTCCTGTCCTGTCAATTCTGATCGCTTATTAAAGAAAACATTTGCAGTTAAGATAGTAAAAAATTTCAACTTGGTTCTCTTTTTCACCTCTTTTTATTTTTTACATTAAATTCCTGATGCCAGGAGGTAACTTCGAAAGGAGAAGTTAAATATCTGTCACAGAAGTATTACTTTGAGTACCTCAAGTATAAAATCTCACATTGCTATAATAAACCATATCCCTAAACAGTTAAATAATTTAAGCATGAAGATATTTGTAATTTGATTTTATTTTACTCAAAGCAATGACGTACAGCAACAACTAAGTCTGAATTCTATACAATATTTCCTGCTTGGGGGGAAAATCATAGGGAAAATATGGAATTAGAGAAGAAAAGGTAATTTTAAGTATTCTTTAGACATCCCAATGTCTAAATCCCAATGTTTTCTTTTTGTTAACAGAAAAAATATAAGAAAATACATTTTTCACTGAGATGTTATCATCTTTGAACCGAAAAGGAATCATTACTGATTAGTACTAGTGTCTCCAATATAGTGTAAGCCATTCAAGAAAATCAATTATTTAGGTACTAGAGACAGTCATTTCCATGGAGAGGTTAATCCTAACATTCAATCTACTTAGGAATTATTTATTTTCATTTTACTTCATAGGAAAAACTACATCTTCCTTCCTGGTCACTGTTCATCCTTTCTCATAAACTAAGGGGGGCAGGTAACTGAGGCCAACAAAGCCTTACTGGCCATTTATCCACCAATCCAAAACAAACAAACAAAAACAAAACAAGCACAGTGGGCTTCCCTGGTGGCTCAGTGGTTAAGAATCCACCTGCCAATGCAGGGGACACGGGTTCAAGCCCTGGTCCAGGAAGATCCCACATGCCGCAGAGCAACTAAGCCCGTGCGCCACAACTACTGAGCCTGCATGCCACAACTACTGAAGCATGCACACCTAGAGCCCGTGCTCCACAACAAGAGAAGCCACTGCAATGAGAAGCCCCCGCTCGCCACAACTAGAGAAAGCCCCGCGCGCAGCAACGGAGACCGAACGCAGCCAGAAACAATAAATAAATAAAATACAATAATAAAATAAATTAAAAAAAAAACAAGCACAGCATAGCTATTATGTTCAGTTGATAATTTTTCATTTTTATGTGCTATTACCATTATCACTGGGGTGACAAGATCAGTTGGCTAAAGTAACCACTGGCTAAATAACAATCCATACACATAAAACTCTTTTCAAGAGTGACATTTGAAAAAGTCAAAAGCTAGATAAAATAAACTTTAAAGAAGATAGAATAAATTTCAACCTTTGTTCCTGATTACAAGCTAAATGTGTGAATCTTAATTCAGAGGCATAAAAGCAGAGGTTATGAAGTCAGAAGATGACAGATCAAAATACTTCCCAGCACAGTAGTTGCTTGATGACGTTATTACAACCTAAGATCTGATAGTCATACGTATAGAACCAGAAACTGGACTTTATCAGTAATCTGAAACATGATCAGTCAGCCTCAGTAAATTCAGTCAAAAGAGACTAATTCACATTCAGAAGAGGACAATGTAAAAATTAGGATAATTTATCACAAGGATATCCTTACAGTGATCAGAAAACGCATCCTCTGCTCAGAGTACTCATACTCCTTTTCCGTATAAGTATTAACCTGACTTGGTTGAATACAGAATTATAGTAATGTGAAGTAGACAGACTTCAGAGATGTTTCATCTAGGCCATAAAGAGGCCTGATAAACACTCCTGCACCACAGCAGCAAACGCATGTTTGATGACTGCACTGCTCATTTCCCAGATTCTCCATCTCTTGAGTCAAACTTTACCCCTCTTATTCTTTTTTCTATCATTCACTGCATTTTCTGTAGATGGGTATTATCACTGACTAAGCCATATCAAGCTGTTGCTCCCATGGATCTGCGATATTACACATTCTTCCATCGTGTCCTGCCCAACTATGAGAAGGCAAATTCATTTCCTATTTTCAAGTTCTTAAATAGTTCCTCTGACAGCCTCATGTACCATCTATAACCGTAACAGAAACTACAAAGAACTCTGGGAGTTTTTTGTAGATACTGAAATTTAATTCTGAACACAACATTACAAAAATCCAATTGGATACAACTCAATACTGCAAAAATGTAAATATACTCTGGCTCAAAGCAAATTACTAAAAATTAACCACTTAGTAAAACAACTATGCCTAGCTCATGTGAGAGTACAGATACTCTTATATACTAAGACAACTATTTAAAAAGGATTCTGCATCTGCAAAAAGCTTTACAAAGTGTTTTCCTGCGCATTGTAACATTTAATTCTCATAACCACCAAATATTTAAATTGAAAGTCTCCAAAAAAGATACTTCTGAGAGTACAGGGAATAATCCAAAATTTTAACTTTTAAAAGCCAATTAAACTTCCTACTGACATTTTACAGTTAATTTATTTATACACATATTTTTTGCTCTGAAATTAGAAAACATATTGACTATTTACACAGCAGACAAAAATTCCTTCTCTCATAAAATATATTACGTACTCTTAGGTCATAAATGTATTTAAAATTATTTAAATGAGCCTTGAGAACTACTGTTCAGAACTGAATGATAATTACACTTAGAAAATTATGCAAAATTGTAAAGCAAACACTTAGGCTTTGGTATGCCCAGCAACTCCTTTCTAGATCCCCTGTACCAAATACTTCTTCAGGTCCTTGGTACACTTATGCCCCATTATAAACTGCTCTATGTAAAATTACATGGTACCAGGTACCTACACCTTAGCATAAATAAATTTAAGTGAATAAATCCACTCAGGATTTTAAGAATAATACCCAATTGTGAAATAAAAGACAAAAATCATAGTGTAATGGAATCCAGACATTAAACTGGTGAGGGGCATTTTATGGAGTCCATGAAATCATATCACATACACCTGATTATGTAAAAGGTCAGTTCTTATCAAATGAGTTTTATCCCACTGAGGCTGAGTAGGTACGTGAGGCAAGAAAAAAGCAGTTATAGGTCACCAACATAATAAAAATAAAGTTTACATCACAATGTACATCTTTTTCTGTGGTTTAGAAATCTTTTCTAAATGAAAATACAACACGAATATACATCAATATTTGAAACAGAAAATTAAAGAGTTCTTACCTTACTACATCATCAATATTGTTCCTGTATACGCCTTCAAGTCTTTCTGCAGGAAACCCCATGGCAATAATGTTTGGATAAATATCTGAGTACTTAAGTTAAGGAAATATGCAACAATGCAAATTACATGTACACATTTTAAAACATTAGCTGATTGAAATACACAACAATGCAAACTACATGTACACATTTTAAAACGTTAGCTGATTGAAATACACAACAATGCAAACCACACGTACATGTTTTAAAACATTAGCTGATTATAAAAAGAAGCTTTCCCCACTACAAGCTACGCTAATAAAAGATTGTCAAATGTATTTACTTATAAGCCATCATGTGTAATTAAGAAATACAGGTAAATACACTGATCCCCAAAAAGATCCTCAAAACAATTATATGACAAAACAATTTTTAAATCCTTCTACTCAGTATATTTAGAATGCACCTAAGGTAAAAGGTAACTTCCATATTTACAGTCCTAAAGTATCAGGACAAAACTCAAAATAAAAACAAAACAAAAAACAGCATACAACTTCTCATTTTTCATGGTTGTAAAAGGTACTACAGTATAGAGAAAAGTAGATACAATTAAGAGTTACAAAGTCAGATTTAAGAACTGGCTATGCCTCTAAACAGTTGTATAAATTGGACAACTCAACCTTTCCTATTCTACACAATAGTTAGGTTGAGAAGACCACTATGATCTCTTCTAGCCCTTGGTATTTATGACTTGATAATGCTGAACTGAGGTAGAAACTTATTCTCATTTCCAAACAAGGTAATCAATATTTAGCATGCCCATTCTATTAACTTATGTTATATATTACAGTTGCATAAAACAAACTTCTACCCTCAAAAATTTGTATCAGTTTAACCATAAAAAAGCACCAATAATCTACATTTCTATGCATTTTGTCCATCATACTAGCTCTCATTTCTTGAGCTCTATCAACCCTCTCTAATCTCATGATTTTCTGACACAGAAACCAGCCAAGCTAATCTGCCTTAAGCCACTCAAGACCATCTCTAAAGCTCTATGCCCACCTACTTGGACCCATTCATCTTCCAAATACAATTTAAAATTCACCAAATCCAGTGCCCTTTTAAAGATTTTTTTCTTTATTTCTGCTGTATTCACACTATTGAGCTTATTTCAGTATTATTTTCAATCTAAAAATAACTATTAAATTACTAAAAGCTTTCACTTTGATATATCATTATAATTTAAGAAAAGATTATATTACTATATGTTCTACCTTTATGATTACTAGTACTGCTTGGACAGATCTACAGAATATTTTAAGAAAAAAATGTGCAAAACAGAGTATATAGTATGTTACCTTTTGTATAAAAGAGATATTTTATAAAAGAAATATTTATACATATTTTTGTTTGAATTTGAACCCTCCAACACACACACACACACACACACACACACACACACACACACACACACACTGATAACTGAGAAACTAA
The DNA here is from genome assembly GCF_003031525.2 of Neophocaena asiaeorientalis asiaeorientalis. Lineage (NCBI taxonomy): Eukaryota > Metazoa > Chordata > Mammalia > Artiodactyla > Phocoenidae > Neophocaena > Neophocaena asiaeorientalis. Next base: position 1,396,768 of record NW_020173201.1, read on the forward strand.
CAAAAATGGTTGCTTCATAGAGAAGGGGAGGGGAAAGAGGGAAGCACACATTGAAACAAATCTGATTAAATATCAAATTGGTAACCAGGAGAAAGGATTTATTTCAAGGGTTATTTGGACACAAATTTTACTGTACTTCTGGGCAGGAAGTATTCTAAGAAGGAAGAGAGCTAAAAAGAAATTTTAAACTTCTTCTGATAGTTTATTTCTAATAATATCAGTATTGATATCTTCAATTTTTTTCCTTATATTATAGGAAAAAACAATGAAGTTATGTTAATGACTTGAAGATTCATGATTATTACTGTAAGAGAAAAGAGATACCATTATAAAATCAAGAACTCAAGTAATAACTGAATATTAATGTGAACTCATGTTTGTAGAACTCTATATTGTTTAGGTCTTTTCAAAGAAATGGCTTAAAAGTATGTCACCTTAGCAGTAGTAAACACTTCTAGAACCCGATTTCATCCCTAATATCATAATACACTAAAGGGTACCAACTCCTTGGAAAACTGGTTGATGTCAGATCTGGGGCAGGGAAGGTACAAGGTGAGCCTGGGATATCTTTCTGTGCCAAAAAGCAGGAAGGCATACAGAGATTAGTGGTCTATATCAAACAGACATAGGAGCTAGCATGAAGGATATCACAATGGCTCAATGTGTGACAAACTGAGTATCAAAGAAAATTTTTAAATGGTAGTAAATTAAAGAATACTGAATAAAATGAAAACCCGTGAGTCTATAAAGATACTCAAAACAGAAAAAGTTAGAGCAACTAAATAAAAAATTATTTTCATTTATAACTTTTGATAAAAGTGGCTATTGGAATAGTTCTTTACTTTGAAATTGGTGAAGGGGGAGATTAAGGATTTATCCTACTTTTCCTGTAGGAACTCTATTTCAGAGAAAGCAAATAACTCCATTTCATAAAGCAAACGCAACAGAAAATACCAGTTAATAAACATAAAAAGACAGAATTAGGAAAATCAAACTTTGCAAGCCCTAATAAAATTATTGATTTAGGCAAGGATCAACAAATGGTGCTAAACCAATAGGTATTAGATAATGAGGATCTGAACTTTCGTACAGAGCCGAAGTAACACTGCACAAAATATCTTCTAATGTAAGAAGACAAATATAATTGAATAATGGGCAGAAAAGACTGTCATCACCCAATTTCAGTGGTCAATCTCAGCATTACCAAGAAAGTTAAGTAGAGATCACATAACTTTTGATGTGCTGCAATATGAAGAACACAGCATCATCTATGATAGCCAAATCATCTTCAAGCTGCGAATCCACCAAGCACTTAGAGATATAAATTTTAACTTACAGACACTATATGAGATAGAACAAGCTAAATGACATTATGAGCATAATCTGGACAAATTCAAAAGGTCTGTCAGACATGATGCAGTCTCTTTCAAATTATCTTTTTAAAAAGTCAAATATCATTTTAAAAGGTGAGGAGGGGAGGGATGGGTAGTTATCCTTGATTTAGAAAGACATAAGTGTTCTAACAGTCAAGTTCACTGGTACAATCCTGTTCTGGTTACTGTTTTAGACAAACCAGCCATTAAGGACATTTTAAGAAATTTTAATATGATCCGAGGATTGGCTGAGATGAAAATTTACAGAAATGGAAGAGTAGACATTATTGACTGAAAAAATGGTTTCAAGAGCGAAGGTACAGTGTGACACCATTTTGATAAAAGAAAACATATACAGTATACCTGTATACTTAATTAAATTATGTAGACAAAAAGATTACAAACTAAAGTACTAAAAGTAATAATCTCTAGATGGTAGGAATATATATTTTTTCTCATTTTTGCTTGTTCTGTGTTTTTGGTATGATGCATCTGTACTATTTCTATAACAGATGTTTTGTTTTTTGCTTTTTGCGGTACGCGGGCCTCTCACTGTTGTGGCTTCTCCCATGGCGGAGCACAGGCTCCAGACGCGCAGGCTCAGCGGCCATGGCTCACGGGCCCAGCCGCTCCGCGGCATGTGGGATCTTCCCGGACCGGGGCATGAACCCGCGTCCCCTGCATCAGCAGGTGGACTCTCAACCACTGCGCCACCAGGGAAGCCCTCTATAACGAGTTTTATAATTATCTCCAAATCTATTTACTAAGTGTCTTGACAAAATATTGTCTTTCCCTATATGACTTACAATCAGCTTTGTATGTAGTTTTTTAAAATGCTGAATTTCTTTAAAAAAAAAAAGTATAATAATAAAAGTATCTAAGACTTAAATAGCTTTTACTATGGGCCAGGAACAATTTTTGTCACTTTAAGAATACATAAATTCACCCTCAACCTCAAAGGGTTCTTCTACTATAAAGACTCCAAAAGAAAACCGTTAGGATTAACATTTTTAACATCACGAATATTAGCTGTCATCTATTATTCTCACATAAGAAAGTAGCCCCACTTAAAAATGTAGCTCTTATTCAATTAACAAAATGTTTTAGCATATTGTATCCACTCACACACACACACAAAAACCCAAAACAGGGCTCCCCTGGTGGCGCAGTGGTTGAGAGTCCGCCTGCCAATGCAAGGGACACAGGTTCGTGCCCCGGTCCAGGAAGATCCCACATGCCGCGGAGCGGCTGGGCCCGTGAGCCATGGCCGCTGAGCCTGCGTGTCCGGAGCCTGTGCTCCGCAACGGGAGAGGCCACAACAGTGAGAGGCCCGCGTACCGCAAAAAAAAAAAAACCAGAACAGAGGCTCAAATTAAGCCTAAAGCAGTACAATTCCTGAAAATGAATCATCTTTACTTTTTAACTCTGTCTTATAGAGTAGAAACATAAGAAAATGGGAAATAACAGTCAGAAGAAAATGAGGCAGCAGTAGGGAACCCAAAGCAGTGGCAGCTGCCACAAATCTGGAATTCCTACCTAAAAAATTATAAATACATTTTAGTAAAAAATATAAATTGAAATAATGCCAAGTTTTTCTGAGCAATGCAACAGAAAATTTTTTATGTAAAAAAATTTTTATTACTACTAACAAACTTACCTAACCATTAATTTCTGTGAGAATGCTAGTAAGATTCTAGCCTTATAGAAAAGCATAGAAGTGGGGGGAGGGATAAATTAGGAATTTGGGATTAACAGATACACACTACTATATATAAAATAGATAAACAACAAGGACCTACTGCACAGCACAGGGAATCATATTCAATATCTTGAATAACCTATAATGGAAAGGAATATATATATTCTTAAAATCATATATATATATATAAAACCGAAACACTTTGCTGTACTCCTGAAACACTGTACTTCATTCAATAAATTTAAAAAGAAAGAAAGAAAGAAAAGCATAGAAATATAAAGCCCCTTGAAATGCAGTCATTTTAACAAGGACTAAACTCAAATTTATCCGTGTACTATGAATACTAACTAATAAAGTAAATAAGGCTGGAAAGGGCTTGGTTAACTTACTTAAGAAAAATACTTATCAGTAACTACACATAACTGGGGATGTTATATACTCTTAAAGTAAGTTCAGTCAGCCCCCTCTATTTACTTAATTAGGAGGGGGCCGACTGAATTTACAGATTTCCAAAACTGATGTCAGCAACTAATAATAATGTCCAAACACATTTTGAACATTCAAAAACACACTGAACATTGTGCAAGGGGCACTGAGAACATAAGACTAAGTAAGCAAAGATTACAGCACTCTAGGAGTTCCTATTCTATCAGGGAAGACAGACGCACAGACATACAACTATGCCAAAGGCCCCATTATATATACATAAGATCAAGATATTTTAAGAGCCAGAGAAAGAGGAATTAATTCTGTAGAGGCAGAGATACAGCTTCACAAAGTAGGTAGTAGTATGTTAGATAATCCTTAAGAAATAGGTCATACACCAGTAAACAGAAGAAGAAACGAGAACAATTACAACATTTCAAACAGAGGGTAGAGCAGATACATGGAAATACATAAAATATTCAGAAAAAGTGAGCAGTCCAGTATAGCTCACACACAAAGCTTTATGGAGAAGGTGGCAGGACTGACAGAAGATTAGGTCTGGTTTTAAGGATGCTGTGACAGGAAGTTCAATTCAATCAGACAGATAAGGAGTCAAAGGCCAGGATCAGCATGGGAGTTTCTTGCAGAGCAATAATCCAATCCTTCCTTTAAATAGAATCTAGGAATTTAGCCTTCTTAAGGTTTCATTTTTCCTCAGACTCCCAACTTCCCTATTCATACAGTTTGAGATTTTACCCAACACTTTGGCATCCATCATAAATTAGAAAAACAGAGAACATGTCCCAGACAGTACGCCAAATACATTCTCATTTAATCCTAACAATCCTATGAAGTAACATTACCACTTCATAGATGATGAAATTGAGGGTCAAAAAGATTGGTCCCAAAGCCAGCAAGTAGTTACAATTCAAACCCATTATGTACGTAACTCTAACGCCCAAACTTTTTGTACCATTCTGCCTCAAAAGATTAAGATTTTCTATACTTCCAAATCAATAGTAAAAATATAAAATTTTCAAAGGAAGCATATTCAAATGAAAGTAAGTTACTAATCACATGTTAAAACTAAAAAACTTCTAAAAGACAATACAAAAATCTACTGGTATTTCCAAAACTGATGTCAGCAACTTATGAATGCTCAATTTTGAGGCAAACATTTCTCATGCCAAGAATTATGTCAATAAATAAAACCTTTCTAACATATGACTTTTTTGCTTCCCATTAAAATTTTTATGACATACTTTTTTAGACAATTTAAACCAAATAGGAATAACTGAGGTGGGGGGAAAAATATATATATATATATGACTTCTAATACAGAATACACTTAACTTGCACTTACTGGATATTATTTTGAAAAATAAAAGTGGGCTAATAAAAGTACCTATCATATAGGGTTGTTATAAAGATTAAATGATTTAATATATGAACAATGCCTAGAACACAGTGATGTCTATGAACTGAACAAATGGTATAACCATAGATCTTAAGAGCCCACCGCTATTTGGTTGGTTTTCAATGACAATGACTTGTTGAATAACCTAACCCTTCTAAAGAACATCAAAACCCAACAGAATCTTTAACTCTTTAAAATCTTTACTATATCAATTTGCCTTTTTACTTAAGAACATATGCAAAATATAACTCCAAAAGGAAAAAAAAGCTTTCTTTCCCAGTGGCTCCTGCACATGCAACAAGGAGAGAGTAAGAAATGCATACATGGTACTATCTTGCCTAGGTCGGATGCCACCATAGCTACAGGAGATCTGATATGCACTGGACAGTCTTTCCCCACTCCCCCTCCTTCAAGTAAACATGTTAAAATGTGTTTTGTTTTCCTTTAATTGAGGTATAATTTACATAAATACAAAGATCTTAAGTGACTGGTTTATGAGTTCTGATAATTATATACAGTATACCATGTTTGATTCAAGTGCTACAACAATCCCTTCACACCACAGAACACTGTCCCAAAGAAAATAATGAATAAATAATAGTTAAGTTTTAAAATCTGTGCACAGAAGTTGATTCAACCCATAATATAAATGACTTATTATAAAATAATGTGGCTACTATGAGTTAAATAATTTTTTATTGGCTGTTCTAAGCATCCAAGCATAACTTAAAACACTAAAAATATGTTCGAAGTTACCTCTAATTAACAAAACATCTTTCAAAAAACTTGTGACTTGAGATCTCATGAGTCTACCTTATCTCAGAAATTTATTTGAGCCTAAATTAATGGGGTTTAAACTATAAATTTACCTTGAATTTTCAAATAGAGGATAACAACCAAAAATAGCTCCCTAAGATACTTTATTTTACTACTTACCATTCTATTGCCATTTTATTAAAATGACAAGGGAAGGAAAAAATAGCTCCCTAAGCTATATTTTATAACAATGTGTTCCTGACACAGATTGAATCTTATTTTAAATATGATAATTACTGGGGGCTTCCCTGATGGTGCAGTGGTTAAGAATCTGCCTGCCAATGCAGGGGACATGGGTTCGAGCCCTGGTCCGGGAAGATCCCACATGCTGCACAGCAACTAAGCCCGTGCGCCACAACTACTGAGCCTGCGCTCGAGAGCCTGCGAGCCACAACTACTGAAGCCCATGTGCCACAACTACGTAAGCCCGCACACCTAGAGCCCGTGCTCTGCAACAAGAGAAGCCACTGCAATGAGAAGCCTGCTCACCACAACTAGAGAAAGCCCACACACAGCAGCGAAGACCCAACACAGCCAAAAATTAATTAATTAAAAATAAATAAATATGATAATTACTAACAGTAAAGCAGTTCTGAAAAGTTTCTCTGTAGTACTCTGTATAGTATATAGATATACTTATCCCTTAACTTATAAACTGAAGTGCAGTGCTCGTATACAAACCAATAACTACTTATTTTTCCTGCCATAATTATTTTAAGGAAAATTATTTCCACAGACCACATAAAAGCTATTTTTAGAATTCTAGTTAACTGAAAGTTGTACAATGTGAAGCTATAGCATACGTGGAACACGACAGGTCAAATAAAAAGTGACATACAGATTTTAGAGAGGTAGTGATCAAAAAGTTTCAAAAGCAAATCTCAAGTTGCCTGGCTCACAAGAGGAACACTGAGCTAAACTGGCAGCGGGAGTAAAGGAATAAAGTCAGACTAACAAAAGACAACAAGAATCAAAAGCATGTTAGCAAATACCAGGACATCACCATTTAATTTCATTTTCGAGGAATTTCTGGAGCTTTTTCCCTGATTTCTGTCAGTGCTTTCAACTCACAGACACTTAAGGCTCAGGTGAGAGGAAAAGAAATTCAGCCACTGATTCATTAACTACATCAGCTTTACATTTCTTTCAACAAATTTTAACAGGTTTAAATTTAACAAATACTTTCCAAGTATGTCACAGTTAATCCACATTATCAACTTTTATAATCACATTATGTTTTAAATACCAGCCATGCTCATAGACTTCTATGACTTTCTCATTTAATAAAAGATTTTATATTTCTTAACTAGATTTTATTTTTCCCTAATAAGTGTGTTAAATGTTTGGATCTGGTTTCTGATGATTCTATTGGGAGGAAAGCAGAAATAGGAGTTCCTTGAATTTCCCAGTTGATAAAGTGTTAATTGTTCAGTATTTAAGATCATCTGCCCTAATATACATCATATAATCATCCCTGTACAGACCAAATTAATGCAGCATAAAATTTTATTTTCTAAAATGAAAAGCGTACGTAGATACAAAAGCATGAACTACAGAAATATGAAGAGAAAGAATGCTCAAAAAGATGGGAATTTTAAGAATAAAGAAGAAATGTCCAGGAACAACACAGGACACAGGAACTCTGAAATATTTACTAGATGACAGGCCCTGTACTAAGTACTTAATGCATACTGTCATTTAATATAGAAAACCAGAATTCCATTCTTAGCTTTGCAACTTAAAAGCCTAGACTTCAGATTAAGTTAATCTCTGAGCCTCAAATATTTTTGTTTTTCTGTAAAACAATGATAATAACACTTGCTGTAACTTCTTCACCGGTTGTTTCAAAGATCAAATGCGATATCGGAAATATCTTTAAATCTGTAAAACTGCAAAGGGGTCTACAATTGTAAATAAGGGGTTGTTATTATTTGAGGTTGCATAAGTTAGAAATGTCCTGTTATTTTTTAGTTTAAATGTCTCATTACAAGGCAACTCAAGACAGTTTTCATAAACAAATTATATTAACTTAAATTCACTTTAGCATAAATTTTAGGTTCCTTTTAACACTTTTTAATTATCTGCTAGCAGTGCCAAACCAGAAAGGAAAACTGACTGCCAAATAACTTAGGAACTCCACTAAAGTTTTCTACTTCTCCAAGCAATTTGAACCTCACAACTTTCTTTGATGTTTTTATATTATACCAACTCTTCTTGACTGAAAAGTTTACACAAGTTTATATCTCACTTTCTAAATGAAAAATTACATTCTTCTAAGGTAATATCAAGAATTGCTAGTAATTCTTCCACTTAGAAACAAAACTATAAACTGGTTCGTTTGGCAAGAAATCTGCAACCATGTGACTTCCCTGGTGGTGCAGTGGTTAAGAATCCGCCTGCCAATGCTGGGGAGAAGGGTTCCAGCCCTGAACCAGGAAGATCCCACATGCTGCAGAGCAACTAAACCCATGCGCCACAACTACTGAGCCTGCGATCTAGAGCCCACGTGCCACAACTACTGAAGCCCGCATGCCTAGAGCCCGTGTCCAGCAACAAGAAGCCACCTCAATGAGAAGCCCGTGCACCACAACGAAGAGTAGCCCCCACTCGCTGCAACTAGAGAAAGCCCGCGCGCAGCAATGAAGACCCAATGCAGCCAAAAACATAAATAAACTAAATAAATAAAGGAACGAGCATCTTAAAAAAAAAAACAAGAAACCTGCAACCTATAGAGCCATGAAACTGCTGTATCTTTTATTCCAACAATCCCACTCTAACAATATAATCTAAAAAAACAAACCAAAGAAAAAAAACTATACAAAGGTTATTTACAATAGTGCTGTTTAGCAAACCACGATATTTAGCCTGATGAAATATTACCTATATAGCTATTAAAATAAGTATCCATCGACAGATAAAAATCTGTGATAAAAGAGAACACAGAACAGTATGAAAACACTGATTACAAGGATCTAATTATGTTCATATGTACATTAACAAACAGGGAAAGATAATTTCCAGTGACAAATATCTGAAATAGAAGTAACTTTTTTCTATTAAATTGTTCAAATTTAAGAATCATTTTGAAAACATTTCAAGCTAGATATATTGATTACACTGAGGTTAAAAAAAATCTTTTTAAAGGAATAATCAAGGCACTGAAATTTATTTAAATTTAATCAAATTAGAGCCATGGAAAAATATCAAGTCACTGATAATGCAAGCAATAGTCTAAAATCCAAAGTACAATTTTCTAGTGTATTAGCTGAGGGATTATTAGTCCTCTCAACTAACTGAACCAATTCTTCTCCGGAGTAGTTTGTTAATAATGAAATAATATATCCACAACTGTTCAAGCCTACATCTGTGAACCTCTAAAAATTTAAGTTGCCCAACTAACTGGTTTTAACGAGTATACCAAACAATTACCTTCTTCCTAGGTCTCTGGATGAATACGATAAGACTGATTTCCTGTTTCAGAACTCTGCTGCTGTTAAAATACACACACACACACACACACACACACACCCCTCCCTAAAGTGTTGCTCCCACTAAAAAACATCTAAGATTGACTACCAATGACAAATCAAACAAATTATGGCTGTAACACATAACAACTTTCAAAAAGATTATCAGTTCAACAACATGCATTAGACATACTTATCCACATTATATACCTGAACCAAGCCAAATGTTAATTCTAATTAGTTTTCTACCATAAAATCTTAATAAAGCATATTAAAGACTGTAAAAGTTAAAATTATATCAATCCATCATTACTCTGAAGTACATAAGAGGGTGTCTTTTATGCTCTAATATTCATATTCAATGTTAGATTTATAAATTACTTCTGTAATATCATTCTATTATAAAAGCCATTCTTTTATCATTTATTTTAATAGAAGTGACTACCTAAAACATTAGTTTTGGCTACTCTATAGCTATGCAAAAAGATAAAAGGCCATTAACTTTTACAGAAAAAAGACATTCAAAGAGTTAAGGTACAAGATGCCAAGGGATTTGTAGTTTGACAACAAAGGCCAGTAACGTTTAGTGCCAATTCACTCAATATTAGCAAACTGCATTCTGGAAGGAACAAAAAGATTCCAAGATTTGTAACTGAATTGATCTTTTAGATACAATCATGAACAAATTTCCTAACATTCAAAAACTACCACACACACACAAGGTACTAAGAAAACAAAGTTCTAATACAAATGTGTCTCCAACAAGTGGATTTTCTTTTTCCTATTAATTTAGCCAAAACTGCAAGATTTTAAAATTTACTTCTAACAATCAAATTTACTTTTCAAAGAAAGTCCTGTTGATTTGAAACATTTTAAAGGAGAAAAGCTCCAAACAAGTGTGTGCTGTTTCATTTCATATTTCACTTTTAATATTATAAAATCAAATCTCTTTATTCCATATCTTAAGTCAGAAAATCATCTGGAAATGACTTTTTTCCTCAATTAGCAAAAAGTTTTGCCTAAGTGCAGTATTTTAATCTGGATAAGAACAATATAAACTAGAAATTCATATAGATTTTAAAATATGAAGGCACACATACTGGCATTCATTACTCTATTGGTAAGAGTCATATTACTGATTTTATGATAAGTGCCTTGTTCTAATACTACTGTATAATATGATTCATATTCCCACTGATGGTATTTTAATTATTATATCAATTTATAACTGCTTGAATAAGTATATTATCCAAAAGATCTGAAATTACATATACTAAAATACTAGTCAAAATTCATCTTAAGATTTAATAATATGCAATTTTAGAATATACTAACAGCTATGAGAATAAGGTACATTGCCTGCTTTGAACTGATAACACTTAATTTTAGACAGCATGTTCCTCAAGGGATACCATTATTAGTATGAATCCAATATTGCAAATGGGGGAGAAAACACAATTACTGATCACGGTTAGTTGTGGAATCTTCATATTCACAGGAGAACACAGTAAAAATCTTGGAAACTAATTAGACTGAAACATTAAAGAAAAAACTAACTTAAGGGCTACTAACTTTTTCAACAGTAAATAAACTTTTAAAAACATAACGTTTGGGGCTTCCCTGGTGGCGCAGTGGTTGAGAGTCCGCCTGCCGATGCAGGGCACACGGGTTCGTGCCCTGGTCCGGGAAGATCCCACATGCCGCGGAGCGGCTAGGCCCGTGAGCCATAGCCGCTGAGCCTGCGCGTCCGGAGCCTGTGCCCCGCAACGGGAGAGGCCACAACAGTGAAAGGCCGCGTACCCCAAAAAGGAAACAAAAACCATAACGTTTAACATACAGAAAAACAAAAATACCAAGTTAGACAGGAGGGACAGAAATGAAAAGAGGGGAAAGGAGCTCTTAACACCTCACACCATTTAAATACTATTAAGTAAACAGAACAGGTGAAGACTTTTACACTTTTAGTATTTGGATAAAAAAATCTCACCTACACATGCACCACACTTCATGTAAGAGATATAATTTATGTACACACTATCTATCCAAAAAGGTACACAAAGGCAACATTCTGTTCATGGCCTACAATTCAGGAATGAACAAAATCTATAAACTGATGTTAGTAAAACAATCTACTTTCATCAGACATTAATTTGAAATTGGCAAGATGTTTCTTACACGGAAAATAGAAACCCTGGACACAGCTGAATTTGAGGACATAAATTCAAAATGGTATCTAAACTGAAATATTATATCTGATCATATTAATCACTTGGCATGGTAACAAACTTCTCAATAAAAAACAATGTCAACATAATAAATAAAACAAAGTAGATTAAAATTAATCAGATCTTATTAAGCCCAATATGCAATTTTAAAGACTTCTATGCAACTCGGCAAGATTAAATTCTTGGGGGTGAAAAGAAATTAAGTTATAGAAACAACTACTGCAGTGGTTCAAAATGCAACAGCAAAATTTTAGGGGAAACTCATTTACTAGCATACAGACAAGAAGTGAGTTATGGTAGAAGAAAGAAGAGAACTTGAAAAATATTTAAGCAAATCTTTAAGGAATACTTATTCAATCAGATTCCTGATTAAGTTCTGTAATAATGAATTCCTATATATCAACTCTTAGGGAAACTACAGTTTAAAAATCTTGTATAACTACAGTATCAAAATATTGTATAACTTAATACCTCAAGTTAAAACACGATGTTTCCACTTAAATATCCAATCTTCTAAAAGTAAATGACTAAAAGCCAGGCTTTCATTACATAATCTTTAGTTCCCAACCGCTATCTTTGTATTTTAGTAGAAAAGTATCAACACTGGCATAACCATTAAGTTTTATTTTTGCAAAAGCTTAAAATTTGCTATTAGTTTTTAAAAATTGTAATTAATAGATGATTCCAAAAAGAGAAGTGTCAAAACCACTTATATCACTAGATTATCTTAACTTTTTCCTATATTTGTGTAACAGATGGCAAACCTTACTTTTTGGACACTATACAAAAATCACAATCTGTGTGACCTTTTCATTATCAAGAAGAATCTAGCCTTAATAACCAGTACCTCAGTGTATTTTACAGTATTAGATATAAACTTGCTCACACTACACAGAACCTAGATATGAAAAATTGTATACTTTCCGTATACTAAGTTATTTATTTAGATTTCCTACCACTAGTCCATGAAAACTATTCATATATTAGATTGCTTCTTGAGTTTTAAAAAAATACATATATTTACTTACAAACAAAACATTTTTGCCTTCATTATATTTTCATTAACACCCAAGAAGGTACCCCACATCTAGATTAACATTTCCTTATGTTTAAGAATTGAAACAGGGCTTTCCTGGTGGCATAGTGCTTGAGTCCGCCTGCCGATGCAGGGGACAGGGTTCGTGGCCCGGTCCGGGAAGATCCCACATGCCGCGGAGCGGCTGGGCCCGTGAGCCATGGCCGCTGAGCCTGCGTGTCCGGAGCCTGTGCTCCGCAACGGGAGAGACCACAACAGTGAGAGGCCCGCGTACCGAAAAAAAAAAAAAAAAGAATTGAAACACTTTTATCTCATTTGGAAAAATGTTACTCTAACAAGTAACTGTGTTTAAAAAAGAGAAAAGTTTGTTTCTTCCACAATATTTTTTTTCTAACTACATGAATAAATTCATTGAGAATTATCATTTGGCTAATAAGGTTAAAATTATTTCCATGCTTTAGTAACTGATACTTAAAATTAAAATTTGATACAAACAAATGCAATTTTTTACCACAAAAATTAATATTGATTATAAATGCAAATGCACATCAAACCTGCATCAATCACTATCACCAATTACTATCACCAAGGCAACTAAGCAAATATAAACTGTATCATTCAAAATATGCTCTACGGAACAGTAACATCTTAAGTCATACCCTTTCTGATTAAAGAGAGGACAGCAACAGGGTTATAACAACTTTAGTATAAAGTGATGTGACAGTTTATTCAAATTACTTCTATATCCACTTTAATTTCAACACAATAGGATTACTATTCCTATTAGTAATAGGAATAGAAAATAGCAAAAGAAAATTTGACAGATCAAAAGTGTTTAGATACATTTTATTTTGCCTCACTTTTACATAACTAAAATATGCTTTAAATTTTAAATATGCAATAACTATCCTGTAAGTAAATAAGGAAAAAAAAAGCTTCTAGACTTCAAACTTCAGCTATTTTTTTGTGTAAGAGACTATGATTTTGTGAATCAAAATCATGAAAACCTTTTCTAATATTTAGGTCAGCTTAAATCCACACTAAAGAAAATCTGAAAAGGGCAGAAAAACAAATTGGCCAAATATTGGATAGATGTTTAATGTATAACTACAGAGAAACAAATATTTCTGATGACTTCGCCATTTAAAATAATTATGAGGTGCTTTGGAAATTGTTAAAACACACACACACCTTTAAGTTCACTATGATGAATTATATTTTAAAATAAATGCATATGAACAAAAACTAGAAGCTAACATGGAAATATGAAGTTTCAGAGAAGTAGGACAATGAGTAATTTTTTTAAATTTTTAGTTAGTTTTTATAAAAGAAATATTCTTAAGTACAGTAAAGCAAATGGAATGTTTTATTCATATACTGAAATAAATACCATATTTATTCAATTAAATTACAATAATAAATGTTACTTGTTTTTCTTAATAAATGTGAAGCTATCACATGATTAGCAGTCCTGGTTTTAAAATATTAGTATCTCTATCTCCTGTAATTTCACAAAGAATCATAACAGTCAAAACTTAAATTTCATAAGGATTTTTAAAATAGGCCTTGACATTTTAATCTGCCTGTGCAAAGTTGAGTGGCAAAGTAAATTGTAATATCAAGTGAACAGAAAAAAATCATAGCAAACAATCAATTCCTAGAACACTTTCGTAATTATGTTTGTCTGCCCTAAAAACAAAACAAAATTCAGAATCCACTAAGCTACCCCCTTGGCATCTTCTCATCTCTGGACTAGTCTAAAACTCCATCCCAATTTTTTTCTAAAACTTTCACACACTAACGCAAGTTTTTAATGTAGATAAATACAGCACTTTAATTCAACAGGCTGACATAGCAAATTTAGGGTCTAGAAAAGAATGTAACACATGCATCAGAGAACCTTAGAGTTGGCCCTACTTCATCTGGAAAGATATGAGAAATTCTTATAACTTGTCAGAAATTTGCCATTTTACATAAGCAGATTTAACTTCACCACATCTGACTGTAACAAAAACAGCTTTAGAAAAAAAAAGCAGAAGATTAAAGAATGAATTAAACAGCACAAAACAAGTATCCTGTGAGCAAAGTACCTCTTAATTACATAACTAAAGGAAGCAAGCTAAGAATTACTTTTAAAACTAATGGCAATATAAAAATGAAAAGAAAAATGCTTTAATAAAGCATATCCATCCTGTTAGAGTTCTATGTAACACCCTTCTGAATACCTCATATACTGCAATATACTTACACGTTTATTGAAAACATCTTCAGCCTTTTCTGACAGAAGTTCAAAGCAACACCTTCACAATCAGTCAGTCACACATGAGCCTTCTTCAAATAAACCCTTTTTTGTTACCAGGGATATGATTTGTGGAAAAAGTTATTATAAAGAATACTGGCCTAGCAGCAGTCAGAAAAAATAGATATTAAAAGCCTAGCTCTATCATTTATTAGCAATTTCACCTTAAATACCACAACCTAAGGACAAAGGTACTGACTTATCAAATATTATACTTATAATAATATACCAGACACTTACACCTCTAAACCAGAGTTTCTCAACCTCAGCAGTGTTGGCAGTCTGGGCTAGGCAATTATTTGTTGTGGATGAGGCTGTTCTGTGCACTGTAGGATGTTTAGCAGCATTCCCGGCCTCTACTCTGAGACAAATGCCAACAGCTTCCACCCTTTGACCACCCCCCCTACCCCCGGGACTGTGACCACCAAAAATGTCTCCAGACATTGCCAAATACCCAGACAAGGTGGAAGGAGATCACCCCCAGTTGGCAAACAATATTCTGAAAATATATTCTTCCAACAAACCTAAAAAGCACCCTACAAGTTAAGGGTTTTTACCATGTTAGAGATGTGAAAACTAAGGCTCACTAAGGTTAAGGAGTTTATCTTTTATTACATAACTGATAAGTAGCGGAGCAAGGATTTAAGCTACACTTTAGGTCTAGCTGACTCCCAAATCTATGCTCCTTCCATTCCACTATGCTGCTTTTCTAAGCTCACTGCCTTGTCCACAAAAATCAGGGTAACATTTGCCATGCTGGGCTACTTAGGGTTTACAAATCAAATGATATAATGCATGTGCAAATTCTATTAAACTAAAAGAGATAACACATTAAGGATTTGCTTGACAGGAGATTATATAACACAGTGATTCACAAAGTGTGATCCCCAGACTACCATCATCAGCACCACCTGGGAACTTGTTAGAAATACAAATTCTAGGGCTTCCCTGGTGGCACAGTGGTTAAGAGCCTGCCTGCCAATGCAGGGGACACGGGTTCGAGCCCTGGTCCAGGAAGATCCCACATGCCGCGTAGCAACTAAGCCTGTGCGCCCCAACTACTGAGCTGCGCTCTAGAGCCCACGAGCCACAACTACTGAGGCTGCGTGCGACAACTACGGAAGCCCGTGCGCCTAGAGCCCGTGCTCCGCAACAAGAGAAGCCACCGCAATGAGAAGCCTGCGCCCCGCAACGAAAGAGTAGCCCCCGCTCACTGCAACTAGAGAAAACCCACGCACAGCAACGAAGACCCAAGGCAGCCAGAAATTAATTAATTAATTTTAAAAAAACAACAAATTCTCAGGCCCCAACCCAGACCTAATGAATCAGAAACTCTGGAGGTGGGGCAAGTAATCTATGACTTAAGCCCTGCAAGTTATTCGAATGCCGTCTATAGTCTGAGAACCACCGATGTAACATAATGGGAAAAATACTGCACGAGGTACCTAAAAACCCTGCATCCTTCTTTGGACCCAATCTTCAGGTAGCCTTTAACAAGTTACTGATTTTTTTTTTTTTTTTTTTGGAGCTACGATTCCTGTACTACAAAAAATGAGGAAAGTAATGCTTGTACCATCTCTTTTTTTTTTTTTGGTATGCGGGCCTCTCTGTTGTGGCGTCTCCCGTTGCGGAGCACAGGCTCCTGACGCGCAGGCTCAGCGGCCATGGCTCACGGGCCCAGCCGCTCCGCGGCATGTGGGATCTTCCCAGACCGGGCCACGAACCCGTGTCCCCTGCATCAGCAGGCGTACTCTCAACCACTGCACCACCAGGGAAGCCCTGTACCATCTCTTAGGTTGCTCCTTTTTTCTTTGCAAAATCAAATGAGCTAATGATTAAGAAAAGGCTTTGTTAATGAAAAAATAGTGAACAAATATAAGACACTGTTAGGGTATATGCTAGCTAATTCTATTAATTGAAAAAAAAACTTCTGACTTAAGTCCTCACTTTTTCAGCTTTCATACTTCATAAACGAGTAAGTTAAAATGTTAAATAAATTTTACAAGGCTAAGTTAAGCCTGGCAAAGTACTGTTTTCACATTATGAAAGAAAAAAAAGTCCAGGCATTCCACTTTAACTCTGATAGACTCAGAGTAAAGTAATTAATAAATACATTACACCTAAATATCAAGCTTGGTAACATTCCCCAAACTTCATTTTTCTTTTTTTTTTTTTTTTGATTTGAAGAGAGTTTAATGCAAGGACTGCTTAAAGGCAAGGTAACAATAAGGAATACTGAAGCATCACAGAATTTAGCAATGGTGCTAAGCCTTGTAAACCATTTTCACCTAGGCCTAAAGGGACAATAGAAGGCAGCCATTATCGGAATAAAGAGCCATAGAAGAGGAGCCATCATAAAGGAGCTATAGTCTTAGTGCCCAACAGCACCCCCTGCCAACTCGCCCTCTTCCCTCCAATATTCTGCTAGAGCTTCCTGGAGACTGAATCCAAATGGAAGCCAGAGGATAAGGGAGCCTGAATGAGCCATCTAAGGATGTCAGTCTACCAGGCCTCAAAGAAGGGTGGAGAAAGGCGGAAAATGGATCTTGATGGGCAAACAGAATATCCAGCACTGTCCATCCCCCACCCCCCAAAAAAGTAATAACACTGTTTCATATCCAAACAGGTACCCAAACTTCATTTTAAAAGTAGAGAAAATATTTAAATTCTATTTATTTAATCTCCAGTAAGTTCCGAGTAACTAGAACTCAAAAAGAAGAGTCTCACTAAATTCATGAGAGCAAAAGAATTTTAAATGGAAAAAACAATTGCACACATTTTTAAACAAGGAGTTGTTTGCAACTCTGAACAAGTATGCTGTGTTTATAAATCACTTTAGGAATACATATGATTTAAAGAATCAGATCACAACCCATTTCATAATACCTTAAATAATTACATCCTCCTTAAAAGATCAAAAATATTAAACATATAAAATTAGCAGAGTGCAATCCCTGCAATTACTACTAAAGAAAATAGAACCTTATTATACTTAGCCTGAGAACCTACAAAGATCAAAATAAATAAAACTGAAAACTATTCAGAAGTGCTTTAATAACACTAAATCAACTAAGTTTTAGGTAGTAATATAAAACAAAAAACAGGAGCATGAAGCATTAGAGAGAAAGAGAGGGAATTTTAGATAACTAAATTTTCCTAAAAGTTGTCGAAATGAACAGTTCAATTCTACAACCTAGACTTGGACCAAAAATACAGCTACTTTATCCAACACATAACAAAACACATAAAAGTCATATAATCAGATAACTGCATATAAAGTTAGACAGCACAATTCATTCTGCAATGCAAAACAAATATGTAAAAAAAAAAAACTCACTGGAAATCAAGTGCTTCACTACTGAGGGTACTGTGACACAGCTTGGAGACCAGCACAGGGAAAGGAAAAAACAGATTGATCCCTATGTACAAGTAATGACCTTTAATAGGCAGGTCTCAAGCTTATCCCATCCTTCCCCATACCTGGTAAGAATAAATGAAGAAAGAAATCCTTTAGCTCTTCTTCCCATTTCTAGGGCCTACAATGAGAATCTTGATCAAAAGCAAAAATGGGAAACAATAATACAAAGGTTTAACCTAAATAAAATTCCTATATTAATGCACTGCCAAATTATATTAAGTGTAAATGTTACTGTAATAAATGTTAACTTGGCATTCAAAGTTGCATGACTCCTCCAAAAATCTGAACTTAGAAAGAAATGCTAAGATACCTTTATTGATAAGACAGTTTATATAACTGTTGTATCATAATATTAAAAGTTTTGAGATGGCGATTACTCTGTGAATAAAACTATATGATATTTTAGCTGACCTATCTTTAACACTAAAGAAAATTTAATATTATAGCAAATTTTTATTTTAAAACTTCTACTTCATTAAGCCATAACAGAGGAAGTTTACATCATACCTTAGTATTTTAAAGCAAATACTCTTCGATTAGCAATGATTATCTCTTCTTTGCTCCATAGTATGAGGGAGCAGAGCTTCAAATTATTTGCAAACAGCAAAATCACAGACATGTTACACTCACAACTCCTAAAAGAATACCCCTATTTTAAAAAATAGTCATAGCCTGAACCAATTAACATGCTAACATATCCAAAACTGAGGAAAAATTCAGTTAAAATCACTGCTCCTCCCATAAATGAAAAGACAAATAATTTCTCATACATGGGTAATCTGAAATTATAATTTTTAAGAGAAGCTGTTACCATTTAAGTACTTACAATGTGGTAGGTGCTATGCTAAGTGAATTATTTACATTATCTCATTTACTCTTCAAAATAAACTTTATGTGGGTTGGTACCATCATCCTCATTTTACAGATGTAACAGATTGAGAAAAGTAACCTACACAGTCATCCAGCTACTAAGCGGCAGTCAGGATTCCAACACAGGCAGTGTTGGTTCCAGAGCCTACAATGCCACCCTAAAATCTAAAATGAAACAATGTACAAACAGTGTGTAGATAAAACTAATACTCAATATTTTAATGTAATTTAAAATAGATTTAACCTTATTTAAAAATTATAAAACCACATCCACAAGTGATTTCTAAAGAGAAAAAAGTTGTTTTTAGAAATATTACTATAGTTTCCTCACTCTGTCTTTATTTACATATATACACAGAGTATTCAAACACTTATAAGTTAGATTCACTGTCCATATCTGAAGTGATGACTACTGGTAAGAATTAAGTGTATAACCACTTAAAATATAATACATAAACAGTCTTTTTTTCCACACTATATACAGGTTAAGAATATTCTTTTGCTGGAAGGTGCGCCACAGTATCCAAATCTCTCAATATTCTCAACACTACCAACAAGTGTATACCTAATACCCTGAAGATGTCCACTCATCTCTTAATGCAAACTGTTGCAAATGAAGTGAATTTGCCTTAACTATACTGAACTAAATTAAGACTTTCCATACAAAATTAATTTATCCCTAAATTATGTTTATTCTTCTTATACTAATATTTTTCTAACAGCCTTTTTTAATTCCACTGCAAATTATTTTAAAAGAACCAAACTGCCAATAGCTTTTCTGTAACCCATGAAAAAATTCCAAAAATTTGGGGATATGTGAATGGTCAAATCCAATATACTAATTTCACCTTTCCTGACAAATGAAAGTACTTTACATTAGTAAATGCATATACATATTCAATACTTAGAGAATCACAGACCAAAACACTTTTGACCACCTAGCAAAGAATGCATGTGGCACTAATATGGCCTAAGTAAAGGAATTAAGGACATCAGTTTGCTCAGCAAATCCTTGACAACTTAGGGTTGTTCAGTCTAACATTACTGGTATTTCTGATAGCAACTGTGTTAACCTCAAAGCTACCACATAGAAAGCAACTGTAAAACAGAATATTTAATATCATAAAACTGAATATTTACTGAAACCATTTCTGACCCCAATCTCACAAGCTGATACAAATGTCTTAAGTCACTATCCTTAGAACAAATCCTAACACCTTTTCTTAATGAATTCATACCACAAAAGAATACTGATTTTACTTAAAATCAAGTTTATCTAACAAAAAAAGAGACAGGAGAAAAGGTACGAGTGACGGTTCTATGAAACAGAAATAAAACTTCAGAACTAATGGGGGCTACAGGAAAAAAAAACACACCAAATAAATTTCTTACACCATCATTAATAAAGTATTTTTCTGGAAGCTAAATTCTTATAGTACAGCCGAGGCCTAACATTTCAAGTAAGTGAAAAACTGTCATATGCATACAAACTTCTAAATTTCTTTTTACAAACTCAAATTTCACATACAATACTAATATAAAAACATTTCCTACACTGCTGTCTTACTAAAAATGCAAAGGCAAAAATTTTAAAATAGAATGTTTACTGAGAGTGATTTAATGTAGAAACTTTGTGAAGTGATCTTCCCATAATAAATACTCCTACATTAAAAAGTCACTGAAGTGACTACTTCTTAAGTTGCTTAGAAATTATTAAAAAGCATTAAGCTATCATCAAATGAACAAATAGCAAATGGGGCAAATCTCAAAATGAGGACATTTGAAAATCAGTACTAAAGACTTCCAAAAAGTAAGAAATTTTGTAACATTAAGAGTTTATATTTTTGTGTGTGTGGTTAATGGGAAAAAGCAGATACTATACTGTTCCACACAAGCATTAAAGTATCACCAGCTACCTTGAATGTTGTTAAAATAAAATTCTGATAGGTAATACACACATATGCACCTTTCTTTACTATCTTTCTAAAACTATTTAAAGTTAAGGTGATTATACCTCACCATATTTTATATTTACTTAGTATTTATTTAGTGTATCATAAGCAATATTAAATCTGCACTGATTACTGTGCAAACTTTTACAATGAACATCAATAAAATTCCTTTTTACTTATATTAAGAGTTATATAAACTGTAAATTCCTCTCAGATGCGCTTTATTCTTTAATACACTTTATGAAAATGAAGTTTATAAATTATTGTATAGCAATTAGGTGGCCCAATTATGTTGCACAGGAAAGAAATACAACTTAACAGATACAAAACAATGTAAAATAAAAATTCTGAGTAGAATCTTTTTCAAAAAAAACCTCACAATACAGTCATTTCAGTAATCACTAATCTTAAAAGATAATACAGCTAACTTCAATAGCCCCTGTACTCTCTACGAATTAAAAAGTATTCCCTATGAAGATGCAAACTTATCCATTATACAACAGAAGCCTAAAGTTTCCATGAA
This sequence comes from Neophocaena asiaeorientalis asiaeorientalis, assembly GCF_003031525.2. Taxonomy (NCBI): domain Eukaryota; kingdom Metazoa; phylum Chordata; class Mammalia; order Artiodactyla; family Phocoenidae; genus Neophocaena; species Neophocaena asiaeorientalis. Next base: position 1,418,289 of record NW_020173201.1, read on the forward strand.
ATCTAAAGACAATGAATTTTTTATAGTCTCATGTTTAATACTACTTTCAGACTAACATTAAGGATAAAACCCCACCAACAAACTATTTTTAGAATAATTCAATTCTGCAAAAAAAATTAAGTATGGTCCTCAATTTTCCTCTGAGGAAATCACTTCATTATTGATCTTTATAAAAATACTCCAATCACTACTTTCATAAAAGAATTTAACTTTGAACAGGTTAGCTGTTGAAATAGATACTATATACAACGTGCTAGAGAGATACTACAACCTGCTAGAGACAAAGCCTTCAAGGGCCATTTTAATTTTCCCCCCACCACAGTAAACACAAAACACTAAAGTGAAACCAAGCAAACTAAAGTGCTTTGGTATTTCAAAATTATTGGAAGTGCAACTATCAAAAAAGTAAACCCTTTACTGACTTCCCTAAGTGATTTTTTTTCACATCAACATTTGGCTCAATAAAACCACAACTCTAGAAATTAAGTGTTATTAGTCATTTGATGCAATATACGATAATGCTTTCTATGCATACCATAACTAAAAGGACAGTTTTAGAGAAAGTTGTAAGTCACATAAATTTCATACATAGAGGCACACACACTCTGAAATCAAAGGAGAAATGGCTAATCACCTCACTGCTCATATATAAGAACCTGGTAGAATGTTAGTCTTATAACTCTGATAATTTTAAATCAAATGTGTAAAGCAAAAATAGCATAAACATCTTCTGAATACTAAAAGCAATCTGCCCAACAAACAGCATTCTAGAAAATTTTTTGAATGGGGGTTTATTTTAAAAATTTAAACATTTAATTAATTTGTTTCTATACATCTAGATGACTGTCAAGTCACACCAATAGCAGACTATTTTTGAAATAGGTTACAAATCAAAAGAGTTTTTTCATAATTAATTATCTTCTGGGCAAGCGGGTCAAGTTCAGCTTTAGTAAAGTTTTTCAATTAATGCAACTCCAAACTTTCCAAATATTCTTTTAAAATATCATTTTTTAACCTAACAGAAAACTTACGTTGTGTGTGTTGTAAAGCTACTTCTTCAGTAACTTTTATCTTCATTTCATATCAAAAACTGGGGCAAAATTAGCTGTGCACATTTATGTGCGGATACATAATCCAAAGTAATAAAACCTCTTCAGATATGTAACATTTTCTTCAAAAAAATCTTCCCCACGGTTTTTACCTGGATGTATAGACACTTTAGTGTCACTCTACCTTTAGGCAAAATGCTTACTGATACTTGCTAAGAAACCATTTTTATTAAGATTATTAACACTTATGCAATTATGTAGTTTTAAGTAAGTATTGTCCACTGCTACAATTCACAGCACCAAATTTTTTATCTTAATAGAGGCCTCAATAAAATGCTTCAGTCACCTCAGACCAATAACTTAATCCTGTTCTCCATGCCTTACACTGGCCTACCAGTGACTCTCAATTCCTATGATACTTTCCATTCTGCAAAAAAGGAGGGCTCTATCGCCATCCTTGATCAAAACCGGTTTATTATACCTGAAACTGCAAAGACTCATGCCTTTCGATAACCACTATCTTTTGAAATATAAAGGCCTAACTTTTAGACAACCAATTACATACCACTGAAACTCTTGAGTTTCTGTCTTATCCAACAAGCTGACTCAGTAAATTTAATACACCATATGAAAAAAGCGAACACACCTACAATGCGAAGCTGGAGTGATCCACTCTTGCCAGCATTTCTGGTTATTAGCTGGTAAATTATACTTATACTGATATTCTACACAAGCCAGAGCAAAGTTAATGGATACCCAAAGGTGTCACAGGACCTGAAACCTAAATAAGGTGAGTGCCAATTCTGGTATCACAATAATACTTAAATTTCAAGTGAAACTGAAGTTTAATCTCTGCAATCACCATTTGCTACACACAATACCCTTGAACCTACACAACATTATCATCTGGGATCAAAAACCACTCAATCTCCATTCTATTATGTGTCACAAGAGCACTGAATATACCGTGCTACTGAACAGCAAATTTCATGCCCTATCCCACATCAGCCCAACACGAGACAAAAAAAGCAAATTTAACAAAGATCTAGTAAGAGCGCCTTTGAGATGTATCACGGTACTATTGATTTCAAGCTACAAAACTTCTAAATGCGATTCAAAGTTGTAATTAACTTAGTTTCAACATACAAACCTACTTTTGCCTTCAAATGAGCACCATATATGCTAAAATGATTCTCTCTCTAAAGTTATGCAAATCAGTTCGGTTCACAACTCACATTTTAAAAGAATCTATCAATGCAACTCAGGAAACTAAAAGCAATCACTGCAAGATTCTGATGCAATATGCGTACGCGCAACACTAATTTTCATTTTAATCTGATCTATACCCTTGATCTAGGGCCTAAAGCCAAGATTTAATCGAAATATGCTCAACCTCAAAGCATCTACTTTTCTGTTCATTTAGCAGACCGGATTACCGAGCTCACTAATCCACTAGCAGTGTACTGTATTCTTTATTAACGGACAATAGCCCTTAGGGAGAGTCCCCACAGACAGACTAAGAAACCCATCAGTGCCTTGACACTTGCAACCAGGCAAGAGTTCCGAATAGCCGAACACACCCTAGGTTGAATGCTAGGTTGAATGCATTCAAAAGAGGCACAAAATATACATGATCTAGAAATCCGACCAGGGTTAAATGTCATAGTCACCCAAACTATGGACATTTTTCGCATCCGTCTACTCCCACGTTATAGGAGAGTGACAGAAAGGCAAAGAGGAGCGGCAGCCACAGAAATGGATACAGGTCAAGTCTAAGTCGAATCCATCCTCTTGATATCTCCTTTTGTTTCTGCTAACGATCTCTTTGATGATGGCTGTCATGTCTGGGAGCCTGTGGCTGAAGAAAAAGGAGGAGAGAGATGGCAGAAGCTGCTGGTGGCGGGGCTTCTTCTGCAGGATGGAAATGGCTCTGGACTTGGCGGTGGCTGATGCCCCTCGCTCTGCTGCCGCTTGGTTCTGGACAGCAGCCGGGTAATGGCTGCTGCGGCGGCTGCTGGATGGTTGCAGCGACTGGGCCTGCTTCTCCTCAGCAGCCAGAGGTCTGGCAGCGGCGGCAGCGGAATGGGCAGAAGAATAATCCTCGGAACGGCTGCCTCCTCCGGCGGCCTCCGGAGCCCGGGCCAGGAGGGGTGCGGCGGCGGCGGAGGGGAGGTTTAAAACCGGCCCGGGTCCCTGGATGTGCCGCCGCCGCCGCCGCCGTGTTGGAGGCAGTAGAAGGGGAGAGACCAACTCTCCGGCGTTCCCAGCCCTGGAAATGGTGACAGGCGACTCCGACACCCTCCCCGGAGCTGCAGCCGCCGCCGCCGCCGCCGCCGCTTCTCCCCCCCGCTCCAGGAGCGGGAGGTGCAGCCGCCGCGCCTCAGCCGGCTCCCGCCCGAGTCCACAGCTTCCACCTTCCCTTTCAGGAGACGCCGAGGAACAGGCTGCACGGTTAGAAAAGAAGACGAAGAGGAGGCGAGAAACGCCGCCGCTGCCGCCGCCGCCGGCCGGCCGGCTCCCCGAGGGCGCTGCCCCCGCGGCTGCTCACAGGCGCTGAGAGGGGCTCTGGGCCGCGGCCGCCGCCGTCTCTCATCTCCTTCGCCTGAGCCCGGCCTCGCCTCACAGCGGCTCAACTCTCAAACTTCCATCATGGCTGCAGCTTCCGAGAGGAGAGAACTGAGCGCAGCCGCGTCCCAGCGCCCGAACGTGTATCCTGCCGCAGTGCACAAAGAGTCCCGCCACATCACCGCCCGCCGGCCTGCCCGCCCCCTGCGCCGCCGCGCCGGGAGCCCAGGCGCCTCGGAGCCCGAGGGGAGGCGGGAGGCGGACGGACCGCGCCGGGGGAGGGAAGGGCAGGGCAGGGGCTGTAGGGAGGGGGCAGAAGCAGCAGCTCCGGGTGCGAGCGCCGAGTCCCCCACGGGCAGGCGCACTGAGCATGCCCAGTATGACTGCCTGGAGCTCGCTCGGGCTTGTTTCGAGGCGCCCGCCTGTAGCTGCACTTGCTGCGGGTGCTTCTGCAGCAGCCCAGGGTGGGGGGAACGAGCTGAGCCACGGCCGAAAAACCCAGCCACAGGCAGAGTAGGCTGTTGCGAGGGGGAGAGGGGGAGCGAAGGTGAAGGCTGTGGCCGGTTCGTTGAGCAGTGTCACTGACTTGAGTCTGAGGTTACCTGTGCACAGGTGGAAAAGACCAGGTGACTGCTATGGTCAGGGTACAGGAAAACGCAGGGACGATCCCTGCAGCGAGGACACCCCTCCCCCTGCCTCCACCTCCAGATTTCCCCGGCACGGCCTGCAGCCTCCTTCTCCTTATGCACGGATGTCGGATCACGATCGTTCGCAGGGATGTGACTGCAGCAGCCCTTGCTGAGAAATCCCACCTCTCCCCCCATCCCCACCCGTGTCCTCAAGGTGTCAGTCTTAGTACAAAGAATAACCCCCTATTGTGTCTCCAGTGTGTAACACCTCATCCGGCTCCCTTTCACCGCCCCACCTCCCGCTTCCCCGGCACTCGGTTCATTTGCCCTAAAAATGAAAGCTCCCAGCGGAGCGCGCTGAGTGTGAGCACATCGCCCCTGAATTTCTAGATTCCAAAGGGCAACTGTCCAGGTGAACTGAAAGCGGATCCCCGAGGATGGGATGCACGCTGCAGCCCCCTGCATTTCCCCCGGAGAGCCGAGCATCTCTCCCCTCGGGGTTCCAGTTGGGTTCACCGCTCCGAACTCAAGCTCGACCCTTAGCGGCTCCTCGCCCCGCCCCTTTTGGGCCGCAGTGAAAACCCGGCTGGGTGGATCGCCCCGCGGCCAGGTTCCGCGCTCCCCTAGCGGGTCAGTGCACGCTAGAGACCGGGGTTGCAGGGCGGGAGTATGAATTACGGGACGGTAGGAAACTGCAGCCCCAGCGAGTGGGCGGAGCCGAGGAGACCTAGGAGGGTTCAAAAGGAGGTGGAGGGATACACGGGCCACAGTCGGAACTACTTTCAGGAGGAGGTCACGTGTGTTCCTAGTTGGGGAACTTTCCAAATTCCCACTCCCATTTGATAGCTCTAGAGGCAAGTGCTTCGCTTCCTTTGCCCAGGGTGCTCCCGCCATGTACGGGTAGCTGGACCCCAAAGCCTCCCCGGTTTCGGCGGAAGAATAGGCTCAGACGATCCTCCCGCCGGAGCGCTGTCAGTGCTGGCGCCTGAGGAGCTGGTTACACAAGCACCCACATCCAAGCACGTGCCCCCGCCTCCCCTCACCTTGGCTGCCGCCGCTGATTCTTGCGGATCTCGGAGCAAGAGTTCCCAAGCTGGTCGCACCCTTTCCTGCTACCCACAGAGCAAGCTAGAGGACGGAGACCTGAAACTCCGAGCTCTGGATCCGCTACCACTGCGCCTTCCAAACCGTGGGAGAAGGGGCTGGGCCCCGGGGGTCTGGCGCATCTTCCTTGCTAGTGCCCTGCCCCCTAGGGCGAACCTTTCTGGTGCTGTACTCGCGGGGCAAAGGGTATCTACTGCAGCAGCCCGGTGATTGAATTAACGATGTTGCGACAAACTTTCAGTCACTGCTGAGCTGGTGAGCGCGCCCCACCTACTGTAGACTCAGCCTAGTGACTTATCTGGTCGGAGAACCTAGTCCATGGCCTTCAGCCCAGAACAAACTTGTCAAGTCTGCTTAGAGCTCGGATTGTTTGACCTAAACCGCGAAAGATCTGGTTCGGAAATGCTGAAAACTAGAGCACATTTACCCTGACATCGATCGGCTGCAAAGTGAGTGGTCCACCGTCTGCTTGTAGAGAGTGGGCATCAGTACCATTGTAGGAATTCTTTCTTTCCCCTGGGAAGTAGAACTCAAGGAGAATTTGAGTCCAAAAGTATTTAAGTTGATACCTAGACTGAGGCGCTGGTCGTTTTTTAGATCTGAGAGAATGGGATCAATTTGCATGTGTGTTGCAGTTATTGTGAATTGATGCCTAGGAAGGTCTAAAAGAGGATTTATTCAGTGTATGAGAAAGAACACATCATAGTTGTAGGCAGCCGCTGAAGACTAGAAACCTCAAGAGAGCTACCATAGAACTCACAGACCATTACCTTACTCCAGGACTACTTACTAATTAAACCAGGGATATTTACACTGTTCTTAGAGATCTCTGAGGCTTCATAAAACTTTGAATTTATATGCAACATCTTTTTAAGATAGCCCTGCAGGAGTTAGCCACCTGCTGAATCTTCAGTCTTGATATTTATTGGAGCCTGGTTTTGTGCATGGTCCTGGTCAGCTTGGGGGAAGGAGGGGCCACAAGTGGAAAAAGAAATGGAAAGCAACCTAGAAAGAGTAGGAGAAAGGCCTCCATTTGGTTTCCAAAGATGAAAGTCCTGACCACACAGCCTAGATAGGCTAGAGATTTTTTTTTTTTTAAATAAATGTATTTATTTATTTATTTTTGGCTGTGTTGGGTCATGGGCTTTCTCTAGTTGCTGCGAGCAGGGGCTACTCTTCGTTGCAGTGCACGGGCTTCTCATTGTGGCACGGGCTTCAGTAGTTGTGGCTCGCAGGCTCCAGAGCGCAGGCTCAGGAGTTGTGGCACACGGGCTTAGTTGCTCCGTGGCATGTGAGATCTTCCCAGACCAGGGCTTGAACCCGTGTCCCCTGCACTGGCAGGTGGATTCTCAGCCACTGCGCCACCAGGGAAGCCCTAGAGATTTCTTTATTTTATAAATAACCAAGGATAAGTCCCTGATTTCTAGGTGTTCCACTAGATTGCATGGCAAGAACCTGAGAGCTACGCTCAATTGATTATCAACTACTGCTTGGTGAGGAAAGGGAAAATGAAGATAAAGTTAAATGAAGGCAAGTGATTAGGGAGGGGTAAAATGTCCCACGTTTGTTTTTCCAGTTGCTGATCTTGTCCCCAGAGTTCCTGTTATTAGCACTGCCCTACTTTGCCCACCCCTCTCCCCCCACTCCATGTGAAGATTAGTCTCACAGTATCTGAGAAGTTCTGAAATCCACTTCCTAGGAAGAAAGTGGATTCATTCCTGCCCTGTTGATGTTTTGGTGTTAGGCCTGAGGAGAGAGAACCCTTTTCAATTCCTGTGGCACAGAGTTATTCTGGAGCAGAGAGGGTGTGCATCACCAGTACTAACGTGCTGGAATATGAGACTGGCCCACAAGCACTTCCATCTGCTGAAAGAAGAAACTGGAAAATGAGTTTTGCTGCTACTCTAAACATCAGGTCCCTCTACTTATCTCCATGGTGAGTGAAAGGACCACCAATGTTGGCAGATATTTGACCAGCCTGACAGCAATACCAGGTGGTTATTAGAAGTTGCTGAGTAAAAAACTTCCTCCCCTTCCCAGTGTTAAGTGGGTTCCTGAAGGAAATCCTTTTTTAATTTTTGTATTTCTTCACTTTGTCCTCCTACCCAAGAAGTCTCCATATGCAGGTGGTAGAGATGAAACCTTTAAATAGATGACACTATCTAATGTACAGAAAGTTTTTTAAAATGTTTTTTTCAAGTTCAGTTGCAAATATCTGCTTGGCTGTACAGATATTACAATACATTGGTTTCTAAACACTTCAGTTATTTACCTGTCTGGATTCAGACTGCCCTGGGGAGAAACAGAAGCTGGTAACAAAGGGAGAATTATATAAAGCTTCAGGGAGACTAACCATACAGAATAATTAGTGAACAGGAAAAACCAGCTTTAATTATAGTTTCTAACAGCTGATTCCAAAACTGTATTGCTACTGCATCCAGAGAATATCTAAAGAAGATTCCTTTCTTATTTTCTTTGATAAGTGAAATGACCAGCAACTCAATGGGGATGATATAAATAGTTGATGTGCTCTTTGTAGGTCCTGCTGCTAAAATGTCTTTTGTTGAACACTGATTGCTATAGTGCCTTTCTCATCTCCCACACACTGACCTTTCAAATAGAGATCTAAAGCAATGGCTTCAATTTTTAAGTAATCTTCTCTATTTTTATCTGCTTAACCACTGTTTTCTAAATAATACAGAGTAAAATGTAATAATTATATATTTTAACTTAAACCATCCCATTCTTCCAACGGTCTGAAGACTTTTCCCTTATTTCAGTTATCCTAATTACAAATATCCCTGTTGTTTTAAATAAAGACCTTTTGCTTACAACATTTCTCCAGAAGGTACCAGTATGGATCATACAAGCAACCACATCCTAGAAGAGAATTTTCCATTGTTGCCTACAAGTTCTTCATGCCCTAATCTCCTGGAGCTATTTCAGATGGCACTTGTGTCTCCTTTCACATCTCAGTAGAGAGGTGTGCTGTATGAAATATCACACAAAGAGAAATAAGGGCTGGGCTGGGAGAACCACAGAGCAGACTAGGCACTCACTATGTCCAAGTGGCATTTAGAAATTGTGACTTGGACTAGAGAGTGATAGAAAAGAAAGACCTAACATGACAAGACAGCTTAGATTGTTTTAGTCTCCGATCTAACACTGGCTATTGGATATTCCACTCTGGTCCCCTTAATACTAACTCTAGCCCTAGGAACACATATCTTGCCTTTTAGCTCTTCCGATAATAGAAAAAGATAATAATTTTTATGTTACCAGCAGATATTGGGGCATTTACCAGGTGCTTCACAGAGTAGCCCTCATTGGTCCAGGTATAGGAGGGACACTGATAAGGAGTCAAGGGTAACTATTGCCTCACTCCTACAAATCTTTCCCTTCAGAACATCCTTCTGGCTTCTGAGGTATCACTTTTTCTGGTAACAAAAAGCAACAAAAAACCTTTTTGAAAGAGAAAATGCATGGTTAAAACTCTATCTAAGAGACTTCCCTGGTGGTCTAGTGGTTGAGAATCCGCCTGCCAATGCAGGGGACGCGGGTTCGATCCCTGGCTGGAGAACTAAAATCCTACATGCCAGGGGGCAACTAAGCCTACACACCACAACTACTGAGCCTGTGCACTCTGGAGCCCACCCGCCACAACTAGAGAGAAGCCTGTGTGCCACAACAAAGAGCCCACACCACAACGAAAGATCCCACATGCCACAATGAAGATCCCACATGCCGCAACTAAGACCTGACACAGCCAAATAAATAAAAATTTAAAAAAAAAACTCTATTTAAGGTAGCTTTTTTGTCTGTGTTGATGGTATAGGGTCTTAACTCCATTTAGTCATTTAATGATTCAATCAACAAATATGTGGGAGTCTTATGTGCCAGTACTAATAATGCTAAGCTCTGTGGACAGAGCAATGACTATAGCATAGAGGGTCCAGTCTTTACGGAATTTAGTCTCCTTGAAAACTTGGCTTCTTTATCTGACATTGTTGCAACCTCTTCACAGTCTAGGAGTAAAGTTAAAGCTGTAGAAAATACCCTAGTATTTGATAACTGTTTCAATTATCTATTGCTGCATAACAAACCACTGTAAACTTGGCGGCTTAAAAGAACAACCACCATTTATTTTCTCACAATTTTGCAATTTGGGAAGGTTACAGCTGGACAGTTCTTCAGCTCCCCCATGATGTCAGCTGGGTCAGACATGTGGTTACGTTCAGCTATGACTTTGGCTAGGGCTGGAATGTCTGTGACATTCCCCGCATGTCTGGCACCTCAGCTGGAGCACCTGAAATGCCTGGGGGCCTCCCTTTCTTCGTGTGACCGTTCATCATTCAGTGGTCCAGCCGAAGCATCTTTGCACAGTGACTGAATCCCAAGAGGAAGAAAGCAGAGGCTTCAAGGCCTCTCAAAGGCATGGTTCAGAAGTCCCAGAATATCACTTTCATTCTATTCTCTTGGCCAAAGCAAGTCACAAGGCCAGCCCAGATCCAAGGGGAGAGGAGTCTCACTCCTTAATGGAAGGAGTGGCTGGGATGAGAGGAATTATTGGCAGTCAGATTTGGAAGCACTCTACCATAATCCACCCTCTGGCCACAACTGTTCACACATACACACCCACACACAGACATGCAAAAGACACTTACTTCCTCCCCCGCAAATTATCATTCTGTATAGCATTGGCTGTAAGGTCTAGGATCTAGTAATACACACTAGGCCCAGATGTGAATGAGGCATTTCAGATGCTGTTCCTCTTCATCTGGAGATCCATGAACTAAAAAGACAAGTTACAATACACAACATACAATGCTGAAACAGGGATAGAATAAATGCAAGAGATACTTCTCTTCAAAGGTCGGCAGGGGGAAATGGAAGGCACATAGCAGTCATTAGTCTGTAGCAATTGTGAAAGCCAGCCAAGCGCTGTCATCCTGACTCTAAGGATCTAGTTCTCCATTAGGGCCTGGTTCTTCTCCCTGGGAGTAGTTTCCTAATCCACTGTTCTTGGCTCCCTGCTCTGGGGTCTAGCTGACCTCTGAGTCAATCTTCCTTTTTCATAAGAAACTGCCTGCCCTTTACAGTTGAATAGCTCTCTCAGCCTGCTTCTTGCCCATAGAAAGTTGGGGGCCCAGAGGCTTTTTTTCATTTTGAACTGTCTCCTCCTTCTTTGGTCCAAGCTCCTGGTGCTTTTATCAATAAAATTCTTTTTAAAAGTGTGTGGGTTTTCTATGACTCTAATTGGAGTTCACTCCTTGACCACAAAGCAACATCCAGAATTCTTTCAAAAACAAACCTCTGTCTACATTGGGCCTTTATCTAGGTGACTGCTGTTGGACCACCCTTAAGATTCTTAGAAGCCCTTTTAGTCTAGATGAGAGGGTCTATGAAGCGATGTCTTAAGTTTTTTAGAGATCTCAACAGAGTTTTGATTAAATCTTTTCCTTGAGGTCACATTTTATAGGCAGTCCCTGAGGCCATTTCTTAATTTGAGACCTTTTGCTGACTATAAAGACTCTCCTAGGTCCTGTATATTTCTACATTCTGCTTAAAAACTGAATAGTTCTTTTTTTTTTTTTAACACATTTCTTTCTTGTGATACATGACACATCACTAAAAGAAGCCAACTGACACTTTGAACATTCACATTGAAAATCTTCGCCAGGTCTACAAGTTCATTAGGTACATTTTCTATGTTTTACTGCACACAAGTGCAAATGTTTCCAAACATTTTGCCACTACGTAACACCACTTAGCCAGCCTCCAGAAGCAATTTCCTCACTACTCTTATAGCTTCCATTGAGATCCCTCAACAAAATATTAGCAAACCAAATTCAACAATACATTAAAAGGATCATACACCATGATCAAATGGGATTTTTTCCAGGGATGCTAGGATGGTTCAACATCTACAAATAAATCAACATGATATATACCACATTAACAAAATGAAGGATAAAAATCATATGATCATCTCAATAAATACAATAAAAGCATTTGACAAAATTCAACATCCATTTATGATTTAAAAAATCTCAACAAAGTGGGTATAATGAGAACATACATCAATATAATAAAGACCATATATGACAATCCCACAGCTAACATACTCAACAGCAAAACGCTGAAAGTTTTTCTTCTAAGATCAGGAACAAGACAAGGATGCTCACTTTCACCACTTTTATTCAACATAGTATTGGAAGTTCTAGCCAAAGCATTTATGCAAGCAAAGGAAATAAAAGGCATCCAAATCAAAAAGGAACAAGTAAAACTGTCATTTGCAAATGACATGAGATTATATATAGAAAACCCTAAAGTCTCCACCAAAAACCTGGTAGAACTAATAAACACATTCAGTAAAGTTGCAAGATATAAAATCAATATACAGGGACCTCCCTGGTGGCACAGTGGTTAAGAATCTGCCTGCCAATGCAGGGTACACAGGTTCGTCCAGGAAGATCCCACATGCCATGAGCAACTAAGCCCGTGTGCCACAGCTACTGAGCCTGTGTACCACAACTACTGAGCCTGTGTACCACAACTACTGAAGCCCACACACCTAAAACCCGTGCTCTGCAACAAGAGAAGCCACCCCAGTGAGAAGCCCGCACACTGCAACAAAGAATAGCCCCTGCTTGCCACAACTACAGAAAGCCCACACACAGCAACGAAGACCCAATGCAGCCAAAATAAATAAATGTACTTAAATTTTTAAAAAAAAATCAATATACAAAAATCAGTTACATTTCTTACACTAACAATGAACTATCAGAAAGAGGGATTAAGAAAACAATTCCATTTACAATTGCATCAAAAATAATAAAATACTTAGGAATAAATGTAACCAAGGAGGTGAAAAACCTGTACACTGAAAACTATAAAACACTGACGAAAGAAATCAAAGAAGACACAAATGGAAAGATAATCTGTGCTCTTGAATTAGAAGAATTAATATTGTTAAAGTGACCATACTATCCAAAGCAATCTACATATTCAATGCAATTTCTATCAAAATTCCAAAGGCATTTTTCACAGAAATAGAACATACAAACCTAAAATTTGTATGGAACCACAAAAGACCCTGAATAGCCAAAGCAATCTTGAGAAAGAAGAACAAAGCTACAGGCATCACACTCCCTGATTTCGAGCTATCTTACAAAGCTATAGTAATCAAAACAGTATCATACTAGCATAAAAACAGACACATAGACCAATGTGACAGAATAGACAGCCCAGAAATACATCCATGCATATGTGGTCAAGTAATTTACTACAAAAGAGGCAAAAACATACAATGGGGAAAGGACAATCTCTTCAACAAATGTTTTTGGGATAACTGGACAGCCACATGCAAAAAAATGAAACTAGACTACTATCTAACACCATACACAAAAATTAACTTGAAATGGATTAAAGACTTGTATGTAGTAAGACCTGAAACAATAAAAGTCCTAGAAGAAAACATCCATGGCAATCTCCTTGACATTGATCTTGGCAATGATTTTTTACATCTGACTCCAAAAGCAAAGGCAACAAAAGCAAAAATGAACAGCAGGACTATATCAAACTAAAAAGCTTTTGCTCTTCAAAGGAAATCAACAAAATGAAATGGCAACTTACTAAATGGGAGAAAATATTTGCAAATCATATATCTGATACAAGGTTAATATCCAAAATATATAAAGAATTCATACAACTCAAAAGCAAAACAAACAAAAAAACCAATCCAATTAAAAAATGGGCAGAAGATCTGAATAAATGTTTTTCCAAAGAAGACATACAGATGGCCAATAGGCACATGAAAAGACGCTAAGCATCATTAATCATCAGGGAAATGCAAATCAAAGCCACAATTGGATATCACCTCAAATCTGTTGGCTATTTGAATGGCTATTATAAAAAAGAAGAAATAACAAGTGTTTGTGAGGGTGTGGAGAAAAGGGAACACTTGAGCACTGTTGGTGGGAATGTTAATTGGTAAAGCCACTTTGTAAAACAACGTGGAGGTCCGCCCCAAAATTAAAAATAGAACAACATGATTCAGCAATTCCACTTCTGAGTATTTATCTGAAGAAAGCAAAAATAGTCATTTGAAAGGATATATGCATCCCTATGTTCGTTGCAGCATTACTTCCAATAGCCAACATATGAAACAACCTAAATGTTCATTGATGGATGAATGGATAAAGAAGATGTAATACATGTACACACACACACACACACACACACACACACACATACACACACACACACACACACACACACACACAACACAATGGAATACTATTCAGCCATAAAAAATGAAATTTTGCCATTGGCAGCAACAGGAATAGACCCTGAGGGCATTATGCTAAGTGAAATATTATTAAGTCAGACAGAGAAAGACAAATACTGTATGATCTCACTTATATGTGGAATCTAAAAAACAAAACAAACAATAATAATTATTTAAAAAAACAAGCTCATAGATACAGAGAACAGATTAACAGATTGGTGGTTGCTGGAGGGAAGGGGAGAGTTTGGGGTGGGTAAAATGGATGAAGAGGTTAAAAGTTTCAGCTATAAAATAAATAAATCCTGGGGATGTAGTGTACAGCATGGTGACTGCAGTTAATAATACTGTATTGCATATTTGAAAGCTGCTAAAAGAATACATCTTAAAAGTCATCATCAGGAGAAAAAAAGAAAAAAATTTTTGTAACTATTTATGGTGACAGCTGTTAACTAGACTTACTGTGGTGATTATTTCTCAGTATATATCGAATCATTATGTTGTACACCTGAAAGTAATATAATGTTATATGTCAATTACCCCTCAATTTTTAAAAAAGAAAGAAAAAATAGTCCCTGCCCAGACTAAGGAGACATATCAACTAAATGCCAATGTGGGATCCTGGACTGGATCCTGGAACAGAAAAAGAACATCATTGGAAAAACTGGTAAAGTTCATATAAGGTCTGTACCTTATGTTAATTTCCTGATTTTGATAATTATTCTATGGCTATGTAATCTATTTATATTAGGGCAGCTGAGCGAAGAATATATATGAACTCTGTCTGTACCATTTTGCAACTTTTCTGTAAGTTTAAATTGCTTCAAAATAAATTTTTAAAAACTAAATTAAAAAAATAAATTTTAGGAGTTAGAGTTCCCTCATCACCTTTCCAACCTCCACCCAATGCTGGGTCCCAAAATCAATGCCACATGTTTTAGATTTTTGTTATGCCAGGGTCCAACTTTCAAACATCAATTTCTATTATCTGTTGTGCATAACACACTACCCCTAATTTCATTTTTAAATAAATGAGCATTTTAAATAAATGCAGCAGCTCAAAATAGCAACAACCATTTTTTTGCTCACCATTCTGCAATATGGACAGGATGATGGTGACAGCTTGTCTCTCCTTCGTGTAATGTTGTTTGGGGTGGCTTGATTTGGGCTGGAGGATCCAAGATGGATTCAATTACATGTCTAATGCCTTAGCTGGAGTGGCTGGGATAGCTAGGAGCTGGCTGGACCTAACTCCCTCCTTACTCTCTTGTCCTCTAAAAAAGAGGCACACTGCCTCCACGAGGCCATTCTCTTCAACAAGGTAGTCAGAATTCTTCACGTGGTCATTATTTTCCAAGAGTGCAAAAACTAAAGTTGCCAGGTCTAGGCCCAGAACTGTAGTAGCATCATTTTTGCCTCATTCCATTGACCAAAGCAAGTACCAGACCCATCAAGATTCAAGACTGGGGAAAAAGACTTTGCCTCTTGGTGGTAAGCTTGTAGAGAGATGGAGGAATTGTTGATGGTCATCTACCACTGTGACCCTAGCTCTCTTCCTTATTTAAAAAAAAAAAAATTAATTATTGTATTTATTTATTTAATTTTGGCTGCTTTGGGTCTTTGTTGCTGGCCGTGGGCTTTCTCTAGTTGCAGCAAGTGGGGGCTACTCTTTGTTGTGGTGCGTGGGCTTCTCATTGCAGTGGCTTCTCTTGTTGTGGAGCACGGGCTCTAGGCACATGGGCTTCAGTAGTTGTGGCACGCAGGCTCAGTAGTTGTGGCTCGTGGGCTCTAGAGCACAGGCTCAGTAGTTGTGGCGCATGGGCTTAGTTGCTCTGCGGCATGTGGGACCAGGGCTCGAACCCATGTCCCCTGCATTGGCAGGAGGAGTCTTAACCGCTGAGCCAACTCTTCAAATCAGACAGTTTTCCATGGTCAATTCTGCCTAGACTCTATCATTTAAGAAACACCACTATCAGCTGACAATTTGATTAGCAACTGAATGTTTTCAGTTTGTTACCTATTTTGTTCCTTAATCATGTAATCTTTTCATTTCCTCACTCATCTATGTCCCATGCATAATTCTACTCTAGGATTAATAGAGTTCACAGAAGTGTTCATTAAAATTCAGTAAAATAAAAGTGATAATACATGTATACATATATATGTTTACATGATTACATGGAAAATGTATGGAAGAATAAACCGGACAGAAGATAACTGGTTATCGCTGAGGTTAGGATGGGGAGGGAGGGCATCAGAGGGAGAGGAATTTCTCTTTTCCTTTATTGCTTTTTGTATGATTTGAAGGTTCTTTACAATGATCATTTATTATTATGAAAAAAGTTATTTCATCAAATAGAATTAAGACTAAAAATAAACAAATACCTATTATCAAAAGAATATCAAATCAACCAAGGAAAGAGCTCAACTGTAATTTCATTTTTAAATAAATGAGCTCACTAAGGAATTTCCAGCATTTAAGCCTAAAGGTCTGTTTGATGTCTGCTGCACAACAGAAATACATGAGAATAACTGCTATAAGTGCTGTCTAGTAGAGATGCTGTATAGTAGACAGGTTATATCTTACCCTGAGTACCCTCTCTCCCTAGATCAACCATCTCTACTAGATCTACTCTTCACTCTCTGTATTATCTAATGACTTTTGCTGCTCAAAGAAAATACGCTCCAGAAATAATCATCTGGTACCACAGCAATACCACCATTCAAAGCAGTGGCAGATTACTTTATGATCCAAGAAATCTCAAAGGTCCCTTAGTTCACCAATCCCATTTTACAAAGGAAGAAACTGAAGCCCAAGGAGTTTATATGCCCAGATTACATAGCTACTCAATGAGGGATCCTGGATTGGAGTTTGGGAAATTTCTTGAATAAATTCCCATCAGTGAATAAAGAGGGGAAGAAAACCTCGCTTTTAGAGACTTAATTAGAAATTTCACTGGGGAAGGCTGTTAATGGTATTTTCAAGCTTGTACAGGGGAGAATGAAGGCAACAAGAAGACTACCTAACCAGAAACAGTAAATAGGGTTTGGAATAGGGAAAGATGGTGACTGATGCTTACTCTCTGTCCTAAAGTGTCCGGAAATTGAACCATGGGAATTAGGGCCTTAACGATCAAACATGAATTGCTGCATGTTACAATTCTGCTTCTCCTCCTCAGTTCCTAAGATCACTGGGAGAATATCTTCCAACAAAGATGGAAAGGAGGCAACTGTTATACGTGGATTGAGAAAAAGAAAAGGGACTGTGCTCTTTTGAAAGGAAGGAAATGCCAAAAGCTTCCGGGAATAGAGGGAAACACTGCCACCTGCTGAAGACTTGGAGTCAATGAAAATGGTGCCAGGCACGGTTAGAGGGAGCATCTCCTGCAGGGCTCAAAATACCGTATGTTAACACATATATATGGAATCTAAAAAAAAAAAAAAAAGGTTCTGAAGAACCTAGGGGCAGGACAGGAATAAAGATGCAGACGTAGAGAATGGACTTGAGGACACAGAGAGGGGGAAGGGTAAGCTGGGACGAAGTGAGAGAGTGGCATGGACTTATATATACTACCAAATGTCAAACAGATACCTAGTAGGAAGCAGCCGCATAGCACAGGGAGATCAGCTCAGTGCTTTGTGTCCACCTAAGAGGGTTGGGATAGTGAAGGTGGGAGGGAGATGCAAGAGGGAGGAGATATGGGGATATATGTATATGTATAGCTGATTCACTTTGTTATACAGCAGAAACTAACACACCATTGTAAAGTAATTACACTCCAATAAAGATGTTAAACATTTTTTTAAATTTTTTAAAATCAGTTAACGAATCTATTTGCAGTCTGAGCAGGTCAGTACAGAGAGAAAGTTTAGTTCTGGATTTAATCAGGCCAATCTGTATTAGAGAAAGGTCAGCTTATCTCTACTGTGAGGATGGTAGAGGCCTGCATCCCTGCTTCTCTTTCTTCCATGAATATTTATGCCTATTAGCTCTGAATTTTTTCCCAAAACCTAAATCTCAAAATAATTAAATATACTTGGTTGAGACAAGATAAAAGTGATCTGAAAGGAAAAAGCAATACAAAGAAGTTTATTCATATAACATATGCACAGGGTTAAAAATTCCCAGTGGCTCACTACTACCATTCCCCAGACTGTCTGGTTTTTTTTCCTTTTTACTCTTCCGCTAATATTCACATACAAATATACACACAAAGGGCAATTGCAAGAGAGGGCTTGGAGAAAGTTGCTGATCCTTTATATAAAGACAGCCTTTCCCCTCTGCTATGGTCTGAGTGTGTCCTCTCCAAATTTTTACATTGAAACCCAACCCCAAGGTGAAGGTATTAAGAGGTAGGGCCTTTGTGAGGTGATTAGACCACAAAAGCAGAGCCCTCACGAATGGGATTAGTGCCCTTATAAAAATGGTCTGACAGAGCTCCCTTCTCCTTCTGCCATGCCAGGTGAGGTTACATCTAGAAGACAACATTTATGAATCGGGAAGCAGGCCCTTGCTAGACACAGACCTGATCATGTAGGTACACTGATCTTGGACATTCAGCCTCCAAAACTGAGAAATAAATTTCTGTTCTTTGTAAGCCACCCAGTCTATGGCATTTTGCTATAGCAGCCTGAACAGACTAAGACACCCTCTTTCCAGCACCCTTCCGCTCTCTTTTCTCCTGCCCTCTTTCTTACCATTCTCTTTCTTCCTATCCCATTTTCCTCCTCCTAACCTCTATATTCCTAGATTCTCTTTATTAACGTACAAGAAACTGATATGGCTAGGAGACCAGGTGGGAAGGTGACATTTACAGGACTGCCAAGTTACACAGCTCCAAGGGCCCCAATCCACATTGTATGTGATGCTGTTACTTCTTGCTTTTTCAACCACATGAATGTCGTATCTTTAGTTTATATTTAATTGTTTAAAACCTAACCTTAGCGGCCCAATGGTAGGCCACTGGTTAATTCCGTGGTTCCATTTAATGATAAAATAAAGCAGTTCTGGACTTTACCCAGTTATCAGTTTCTTATTAACAATTTCTTAGGATTAATAAAAGAAGTTCTAAAGGTACTTTCATTGTGATTTAGATTTTTCTATCTTGCAGAACTTCAGAAAGAAACCATAGAAAAATCTAATGTTGTCAGACCTAACTTAGATGGAAATTTTTACCTATTCTAAATACAATAGATGAACAATTCTCTTTTGTGAATTTTTCCTAATTAATTGTACTTGAATGTACTGCATTTCTTAAAGGATGTACAGGTTTTATATTTCAGGAAACTCGAGGAAAAGAAGATCTGTAAGCAAAGGTCATGGTACTTTAAAATTAATTTGGGAATATTTCAAGTCCTTAACATAAATTTCATGAAGCTGGGAAACTGAAAGCTAATGGATAGAAACAGTCTATTTTCTGAGAAAAACAAAACAAAACTCTCATTTACCTAGCTGTGAGCCCTAAGTTTTATCTGAAATTTTCCTGGACATAATACCTTTGTCTTGGATGCCTCCTAAGGTGCAGCCACAGACCATTGGCTGCTAAAGTTCATGAGACCACATTTTTCCTAAATTACCTGTTGAAGCAAGTACAAAGGAATGCTTAATTGAGATGTGTCTTATTAATGTGTTCTTGTGGACTTACTAACTATAAAATATTATATTTTATTATTTTATTATAGTCTTTATAATGATTTTTAAAATAACTTGTAGCTGTAAAATAGGACTGTCTGCATTTCATATTCTGTTTATTTTATACTGTTGAGGCACTTGTCCTATTAACTGGTCAACTTTTTCTTATGAATTGAATTTGGCACATAAAGTGTTCTCAGTCTTTAAGTAGAATTAAACCGGTCCCTGACTGAGAATGGCCATTATTCTATTTTTGAAATGTACTGTCCTTTTCAACTACATCCAGAAACTTGTAAACCAGAAAAATTTTGCCCTAAGAGTAAGCTACTTTTGGTAGTATACTTACCTTGGCAGTTTACTTGGCCTGAGTTTGCTGTTGGAAGCTAGGTCAAGCGATCCCAACTTCTTGTTCTCCCAAATTGCACAGAATGTTGATAATAACCTTTTCTACTAGACATCTGTTTATTTTGCAGTTAACAGAGGGTAAAGGAGGCCTTAAAGACATTTCTGCTTCAGGACACAGAATGCAAACCAACTATAGTGCTGTCTTTCTACCATCTTTGTTCACGTAGACTAAGGATGCCCTTTAAAGAAAGAAAATCATGGATAAAAATACTTCCAGAGGGGATCTTCCCTGGCGGTCCAGTGGTTAAGACTTCACCTTCCAACGCAGGGGGTGTGGCTTCGATCCCTGGTCAGGGAGCTAAGATCCCACATGCCTCACAGCCAAAAAACCAAAAACATAAAACAGAAGCAATGTTGTAACAAATCCCATAAAGACTTTGAAAACGGTCCACATCAAAAAAATCTTAAAAAATTAATACTTCGAGGTTGTCACAAGCAAATTATAGAAAGAAATTAAGTGTCTCATAGAGCCCTGGTGGGTTACTACACATTGGTCACCAGTTATTATTTTTTTTTATTTTTATTTTTTTTTCGGTACGCGGGCCTCTCACTGTTGTGGCCTCTCCCGCGGCGGAGCACAGACTCCGGACGCGCAGGCTCAGCGGCCATGGCTCACGGGCCCAGCCGCTCCGCGGCATGTGGGATCTTCCCGGACCGGGTCACGAACCCTGTCCCCTGCAGCGGCAGGCGGACTCCCAACCACTACGCCACCAGGGAAGCCTGGTCACCAGTTATTTAAATAAAGTGACCATGGGATTTCCCCCAAATTAGAATATTCCTATGACTCACATACAGGGAACTTTGGAGGGACTTCTCCCAAGTCCTTGAGAGGCATAGCAATGTCCTCAGTGATGAGGGTTCAGTGAAACAGTCATATAGCTTAGGAGACTCCAACAGTAGTAATTTCAATTCTGGGTATAATCCCCAGAGTAGTGGTCTTCAAACTAGGGAACTGAGACACTCAAGATAGTTTTAAGACGATCAGTTCCAGAACTTTAACTTCAATATATACTTCCTCCCAAATCTGATCTTCCTGAGAACCAGTGTAGTTAAGTGGCCCTTGTGGCTCCTAGCCCCACCTCCCTTTTCACACTGGCCCTTTCTCCCACTTGTTTAAAAGAGAAAGGCATACCTCTACCTAAATGCTAAAATGGTGTACTGCTCCAAAGTGTAAAAACCTGCAAGGACCTGAAGAGACATTCTGAAATAATGATATTGGTGTTGAGAGGCTAAACGATTTTACTGACTAACAAACCCTTTTGAAAGTTAGATTGTTTAACAATACATGTTTTCTAGTAAATTGAAAGAAGACCTATTTATATTGTCCACTGAAAAATTATTAAAGATAAGATCACTAAGTGATGTGTGGCATACAACTTGGAAAGCTTTCCGATAAATGTGTGACATCACTAAAACAATTCCTTCCAATCACATATCTATGTAAACAATATTCCTCATTGTTCATAATATAAAGGCAAACGCTAGAAATAAACCGATGTGTGACCCTGTCTCTTTCTGGAAATAAGTAAAATTCACTTATGATATACAATTTTTTAAAGCCCTATTGATTTCTTTTTTATGTTTAATAGTTACAACATTTTAAAGCATTGATAAATTATGAACTAAAAATAATTAATGATAATTAAGAATAATTTAACACTTAGAAGTATTATGGCCAAAGGAATTTAACATAATTTAATTTAAATTTATGTATAAAATTTGTTACAGAGAAGTATGATAGAGTGATCATTAAAGATATTCACACATAATGTATATTACTTTCAGATAAAAATCTGTGGCAGGAGTGGAAAGAAAATTCAAGTGCAAAGAGAAAATGAAGTGATGTAAAATTTCCCACTATAAGAGAAGCACTTGTTCATGTTGTTAATGTTTTGATGGATAATGATGAATATATCAAATCACTATGGCATTTATATTCCATTAGATACATTTAATAATTCTACTTTTAAATGTTAATGTTTAAATTACAAGGAAATTATTTCCTTTGTAACTACTTAAACTCATAATGAAAAGTTTCATTCCAATTCTAAAATGTGTAAGGAAGAAAAGTTTGTCCAAATTGTTTGTGGGATAAGCTAGCAAAATAGTTTAAAAATTCCTTACTCTAGAAAAACTTTCATACGTGTGCATAAGAAAACATGTAGGGATTTTCATGGCAATATTATTTGAAATAGCAAAAAGTTAGGAAGAACCTAAATAAATATCCATCAATATGGATAAATAAAATGTGATATTTTCAGATGATAGAATTATTATACACTAGGTTAAAAGGAATAAATTAGATAAATTTATCAACATGGAAATATCTCAAGATTTACCTGACCCTAGTTAAATCTGATCCTCAGAATTACAGTAGGCTCATCTTTCTCTCATTTCCTATCCTCACAACAGTGAAGCCATTCCAGGAAGCAGGAAGTCCACAGGCTATGTGGTATCACCCAAACCTTGGTCCTGAAGCAGAGAACTTTGAATGGGTGTGTAACATGATCATATCATAGTTATTATCATGAAGGCTCCACAGTTTTCTGAGGCATTTTAATGACTACCCCTTGTGGGAGTGGAGGGGAGATTAAAACGGCCAAAGAACCAATTAGAAGGAAAAGAATTTCTTCATCATCTTTTTGAAATTTCTACTTGCCTGAAAAGAGGAAGTAAGTTATTTATTTATTTATTTATTTATTTAGGATGGATAGAGGGAATATTAGTGATCTAGCAAATATCCAAAGGTGAGATAAGTAGAAAGCACCTCTTAGCAAGAAATTAATTCTATGGTGATAAAATCATAGTTCAGGAGTTCATTTCTGTAGGAAAGCAAAATCCATAAGGCGCAGGAATGACAATTAAGTTCCTTGTCTATATGTATAAATTTCATCCTTCTCTTTCTGTTTAGAGAAATCTACTAAAATATTTGAATATTTCAAAAATTAAATCCTATTTTCTCACTAACCCCAAGGTAAAATTAGTGATAACATGAAATGAGGACATAATAAGAGTAATAATGATAATTACTATCAATATTTTATTATAACTAACATTTGTTGATAACATTTAGAAATGTATAGGGTCATTAAAGGGCACATGTAAAGTCTTAGGAAGCCCCCTGGCATGTTTCCATTTTCTCTCCTAGGTCTCTGCAAATATGTTTTTATAAGGACAGCCTGGGGTAAGCACTTTGATACAAATAATAATGAATATTTATTGACTACATATTACTACTAAATGGTCTACAGGCAGATCTACAGAAATACACCTCATGTTTTTCTTATAATTTGACTCTATACTGTTTCTGTATCACAAGTATTGAAATCATTCCTCTCCTGAAATAACTGGGGCTTTATTATCATTTCTGCAATTCTCCACCCCCAGGAATTTTCTCCCTAAGGTTTCCAGTATTCTGTAAGTACTATCTCAGCAGACCCATTCCATCAGCTCACCAGACATGCCTATACAGAACCAAACCTCCAGAGTGAAGCAGCCTTCATACAAGTACCTCTACCAAAGGAGAGACAAAGGGAGAAAAGAAATGTTATCAGATTGATTGTAATCATTAATCCTTAAACTGTATATATGAAAGGAAGATGCAGGATTGTAGTTTTGGACATAATATTAAACAGGATGGCTATCCACTGGTAAATATATCCAACATTTTGCTGCATTTAATACTTTCTTGTTACTCCATTCTCTCTGGAGCACAAACTGAAGCATTTCTTGAGTCAGACACCCTTGGTGTTAGTTTACAGGAAACACTTAATCTGAGTCACTTTTTGCTTCTTTATACACCATTCCCCACTGCCTTACCCTGAAAGGTGAGGTACTTTACTATGTATATGAAATCATAAATTCCTTGAGAGGCTATTTAGCATAGAGGCTAGAAGCATCATTTCTGGAGCCAGACTGTCTGCTTTCAAATATTGCTCTGCCACTTAACAGTTGTGAGACCTTTGGCGAGTTACATAATCTCTTGTATCCCTTGTCTGTAAAATGGGGATAATAATAGTACCTACCTCACAGGGTTGTTACGAGGATTGGGTGAGGATATATATATTATATTACCTAGAACAAGTCTGGCACATAGTAAACACTATATAAGTGCTCATTGTTAGCTGGTTTTATTGAGTGCAGATACTATATCTTACTCAGTTGTATTCTCCTTATTGCCACCTCTGACACCTTGCATATTATTTGAGATATGGTAAACTTTCAGTAAATGCCAAATGAATGACTAATAGCTATCAACAAGTGCAAGATGGGAGATGATAAGAAAACAAGGATTCCCCTGGTCCTTCAAGATGTCCCCAATAAACAGTCATTTTATGTCTTTTATTGTTATAATCTTACGTCATACCAATGTTTCAGTTAAGAGTTTAAATAAGCCACATTTGCCTCTGAGTCAAAGTATGGTAATGAAATAGTCCAATCACAGTGACCTGCCACATTTTTTAAGTCACATGTCCAATATTATGACATAAGCAAGAATGCATACAATCTCCTTTTCCACCCATTCAAAATTCCCTGTGAGGGGCAGGTTCAGGAGATGTCACCTCCTCCATAGACTAGATAGCTTCCTGAATAATGTCTCCTACAAACTAGAAGGATGATAGTTCCAGCTGAACTATACAAAGAGCAAACTAGCAACGGGCTTCCCAAGAACTGGCCTCATTCACAGTTGTCAGAAGGTACAGTACCTCTAGACTCTCTAGTTTAAACCCTGCCAACTCCTAACTACATCTCAGTCTTTGCTTCAGTGTAGCTAGTCCCACTTCCCATTAAGTTTCTTGGAGGTTAAAAAATAATTGTTTGTACAAAGGTGTAAACCTCTGTACTTCTCACAATGCCTAGCACAGTTTTTTTACATATCAGATAGACAGTAAGTATTTATAAACTCAATGACTAAAAGACTGCACACTGTTTCAAATATATACTTAAACATACAAATATAACTTATCAACTGAATATAACATAATCCTCAGATAATAATATCCGTATATTTTGTTACCATGTCATATTATATAAACATTTCTTTCTATACTTTGGTGTAGGATATTATCTGCAAAGACTTTAATCACTATTTCCATTTTTTGTTTCCCAGAGGGAACATCAACAAAGCAAATGTCAGACTTAGTTAATAATCTGTGCCCTGAAGGGGGAAAAAAAGGTCTTTGAGGCCTTTTTAATCATAAAGCAAACATAGTAATGTACCTTTTCCTCAGCTGCAGCATAAATAACCAAAATTCCCGGGAATGTGGACTCCTACTTTTATGCAGGAGGCTAACTTTTCCCTTTCAAACAAGTTCTGATGAAATTATCATTTTCTAACATTTCTCTCTGAATGTCTCTAAGATGGAAGTGGCCAAATCACAACTGAGTTTGATTTCACAGATTATCCTTACCAACTCTGGAACAATGTAGTGCTTTATTAAAACTCCAGTGTGAGAAGGGAAAACTACAGTATTCTTATTCTAGAATAAGTAATAACCTTTTTATTTTCAAGTGACCCAAGCAGAGTTAAGCTATGTCTTCTGGCCAACAGTGGCAGAGCTAGATCACAGCCCTGGGGAGGACAACATGGAAGGGCAGAAGAGGAATGGGAATGGAACAAGAGTACAAGGAAAAGATGGGGGGATGAAGGTGGATAATGGAAAGGTGCTCCCTTCAAGGATCAGCTTCTTCTTTAAACCCTGCTCTACTGATTAACCAAGTTCACAGATGGAAAAAAAATTGTGAAGAAAGGAAAAAGACAAGGGAACAGATAAGATGGAAAAGATCAGTGGGGGACAAAAAGAAAAGAAAGAAGTCCATCTGGTGGAGAGCAATGGAGCATAACATGAAATTGCCTTAGGTACCAAAGCTCACTGATCTATTCTAGAGTCTTCAGCCCACTTGAGACAGTAACCTAGTTCTAGCCTAGTTCCACTCCAATTATGAGGCCTTGTTCTTCTTTTATGATGGGTAAGAATTATTAGTGTTTTGTTTATTTTCTTTTATGAATTTAATTAAAACTATTATCTGCAAAAGATAAGCAAACTCCTTTACCTTCCTTCTACTCAATTACATATATTTATTCAGCACTACTCTCATTTCTCATTTTTTCCCACACTGTAAGTGAAAGAAATGAACTTTTGGCTTCTAACCATATGTCTTTGAAGTAAGCTTCTCAAAGACATAAAAATTGGCCCAAACAGGACCTAGGTCACTTAGCCTTGAGATTATTTATAGTGAAACATTAGGCAAATTTAGTCAAGGAGACCAGGGACCAAATAATCAAGCAGTATACTAATCCAAAACATAGGCATATCAAAATTATCAAAATACATATTTGAGGTGTGTTGTAACTAAACGATAAAAACTTAGTTGGCTCTCTAGAGCTACTAGTCTAGTTTTGGGAGAAGCCCTCCAGTTCTGGCTTAAAGAGCAGGAAAAGCATTTCCTAATGCTCAGAAAGACTAGGAGAAATCTGCCATTTTTGGTTCTTGTCTCTGTTCTCTAGTGCCCCAGGCCCCAGGAAATCCTGCCAGCCCAGCAGTGGCAATGACTACAATGGGCACCAAAATTTCTGAGAGAGGGGAACCTTCCTCTAAGGAGAAGCTGTGGTCTCAGGAGAATGGGCAGAATGCCGGTTGCTTTTTTTTTTCTGTCCATCTACTGACTGGCCCTGGACACGGCACAGTCCCAGTGAGTAGTATGCAGCAGTGCAGGAAGACTGAAGCACTAGTTTTCTGGCTGTAAGGCTAAAAGAGTAAGTCTAGGAAACCAGAAAGTACCAGAGATCATGGAGACAGAGGAGCTCAGGAAAGTAACAAAGTTGATTATAAACACCTAGGCTCACCTTCAAGCTGCACAAGGGTGGATATGATCCTAAACAGCATACCAAAGACTTTCAAGGATATAGCACTGCACATGTCCCAGACTGATCACTGAGCGTGCCACACATAGTAGATAGATCCGAACAGTACCACAAATATTCTGAAAACAAAATTGACGTTGAAACTAGAACCTACAGGAGTTTGGTTGAAATTTGTGGCCTGAATACAACCAGCTCTATTGCCTGCTAAAGCAAAAAATATCAATATTCTCCATAGGATTTAAACAAAAGCCAGAGTCTTATATTATTTTTTTAATAGAATTTCTAGAAGTTGAATTTTTTTTTTTTTTTTTTTTTTTTTTTTTTTTTTTTTGGGCTGGGGGCCTCCCCCC